>NW_005187709.1:10718-13577 GCF_000239375.1 Pundamilia nyererei | reverse complement strand
CAGCAACCATTCAGCTTTCAGCTAATTAAATGGTCCCGTCCTGAGAGGTGGGCTCTGGAGTGTATCAAGATGAGGTTTTCATGTATGTGGTCTTCAAATTAAATTGACCCTTGTTTCTATTTTTCCATAGACGAGGACTGAATCCACCCCACAGAGTCAAGTCCATCTCCATGACAACCTTCACGCAACAGGAAATAGAGTTCTTACAGAAACATGGCAATGAGGTAGGAACGGCAACTCGGCCCTGTCAATTAATAAAGTTAGAAATTAAGCCCGAGGTCAACCTTCCCACTGCTTTCCTTTCTGACTAGTTAGATTAGCTTTTGGTTGAGCCATCATTGTTTGTCCTCGTCTATTCAATATTTAATAGACAGGTTGGCATAAAGTCAGCCTCTAAAAATCTTGAAATGGGCTGTGTCTGTTGTGAAAGTTCTGCTTTAGTGTTTGTATTTAAGTAGCCTGTTGCACATATGCTTGATAAAGCAATTTAGGCACGCTTGAAATTCATGTGGACTATTATCATTTTACTGCGGTAGAAAGTTTTATAAAACAAACTCTAGATTAAAAAGTGGATGCTACTTTCCGACAACAAAAATTGTTGTAAGGCAAATGTTTTGTCAGTTTAATACAGGTGTTGTGTCACACTTTTATTGAATAGACAGGTCAAGCATTTCATGCATTATACTGGCACCTATTTACTTATGAGAAGTATAAACAATCGACCAGTTGCACTGTGCAAAATACCGAAGGGACGAGATATTTCGAGTAAACAGAGTACGAAATAGTGCAGTGCCACCCACGAAGGACAGTCTATTAAAGGATGTGGCAAAGTGGCATGGAAAGCAGACATGAAGGAGACTCAAGGTTGGAGCTGATGCATATACGCTTGAAGGCTGGTCTATAAATACTGCCTGTAAGTTACCTTTCTGTCTTCATAGAGCGCACTTGACAAACACTGAGCGGAAGGAGGATTTAATTTATGTGGCTGGTGGCTTACCCAACTAAAGTCTATATGGGAAATAATGTTATAAACTGTTGGTCATAAATTGGTGCCCAGTCCCAGTGTTTTCCTGTTTAAAGCAGTGTTTTTCTCACAAAGTATTTATTTTGACAACGCCTAGATAATATTAATAGCTGCCCAAGTATAGTTGGTGACTCATATCAGCACAGAGTTTTTGTTTTGTTTGTTTTTATTATGTTTTATCCAGGAGAACAATGCCATCCACAACTGATCTACTTCTAGACATCCTGAAAGTCCAGTTGTGACTATTCAGCTCACACCAGCCGTCCCCCTGTCATTGTTTCTCTTTCTTTTTGGCTCATTTGCCGGGTTGTCATTGTGGTGGTCCTTAATAATGATGCACCGCTCCAAGGCTCATCCTGAAGTTAGACCTACTACAGCTTTACTGTCTTGAACTGTATGATGACCGGGAGTCTTCTGGTTCCCCCAGAGAGCCACTACCGTGCTGTTATAATGAGGTCACTGTGTCTGGAAACAGAAATAAGACCACTGCAGTCTAAGATGCATAAAATATATTATTTTGCAATTTATTTAAGGCAATATGTACACCAAACATGTTTGTTCTCCAATATTTTTACAGAAAAATAAAGTGGATCTTTTGGAATAGCTTGTTTTGGAAAGTCCTGAACTTGAGCAAACTAAAATGGAATAGCCTAAAGCACGTGGTCCACGTGAAGAATTCCACCCTCATCCCAGAGTCAAATGTGTTCAAAACATGGGATAAAATTCCACCACTCCAATGTGGAATTTTATCCCAAGACAGAAATGCTTTTTTGTACTTATTGCTGCAAAGGTTCACACCAGGGCAGAGGTTCGCAACCCCTTTATCTGTCAGAGGGGGTTTTCTGTTTTGTTTTTTCTTTACTCTGCAACTTTATCTTACATGTGGCTTGTCTTTTTATTTGCTTGTCTATTTTTCCTTTATTGGAACAATTTCATTACTAATAATGACTGATGGCAAAGCTCTGTGCGTGTGTGTGTGCCGTTTCCTCCAAAAATCCCTTTGTCTAACTCTGTGTGTTCTCAGGTTTGTAAACAGATCTGGCTCGGTCTTTATGATGACAGAACCTCTTCAGTACCAGACTTCAGAGAACCACAGAAAGTCAAGGAGTTCCTACAAGATAAATATGAGAAAAAGAGATGGTATGTCAGTATCATAAGCTTGCTGAGAAAAGATCTCTGTCAGTGTGCAAAGTTTTTTTTTTTTTTTTCTCCCTCTCTCTCTGGCTTGGAATGTTTCACATGTGCCTCATAGCAGTTTGCCTCTAGCAAGCCACCAAATACCCCTCTTGAGATGTACAGAATCTAGGTCATTACAGTAAAGCTGCTCTATATGCAAGACTTAATTGCTCCATGAAGTTATAGGCTTTAATCAACTGAAATATGTATGAGCTTTTTCTAGATGTTCTAGAGCTTCTTTTTTGACTCTGAATAAAATTGTCATTGGTGTTTGTGAAATAAGAACTAGTTAAATGATTACTGTTTAAGTTTAAAAGTTAGTCACTGATTGTCGCTGATCACTCAGTGATTTAAAAGAAAAAAGATAAAAGAACACAACCCACAACCTGTGATGCATCTTTAACGGCTTCTTGTAAGATTTTTATTTATCCTCTGCATTTTGTTATGACAAATTTGATACACCCAAAGTGTGAATTGGGTAAGCATGGATGTTGTTACAAAACATCAACTCATCCATCTAGTGTTTAGTCTGAAATATGATCAAAATGAGAGCAATGACTAGTGCATGTTTGAACATGCTAGGTTTGCTGCAGACAGGCATTCACGTGGTCTGCTCTGTTGTGCGCACACACAACTTGTAGTGTGTCACTCTTATAAAT
>NW_005187709.1:6895-10591 GCF_000239375.1 Pundamilia nyererei | reverse complement strand
TTTTTTAGTGTAAGTAATGCATAAATTGTTGATTGCTTCCAAGGTACGTGCCTCCTGAGCAGGCCAAGGTAGTGGCGTCAGTCCATGCTTCCATCTCTGGCTCCTCAAACAGCAGCACCAGCAGCACCCCAGAGGTTAGACCACTCAAGTCCCTGCTGGGGGAGTCAGCACCGTCTCTACACCTCAACAAGCACACCCCACCAAATCAGGTGAGACTTACATAGTGTACACACATGCACACAAGTCATCATATGATTAACACATATGTTGGACAGCATAAACCGGTTCTTGTTCAGTGTGCCATATATGCCACACCTAGCAGGGTTGAGGGGAGAATATGTAGTTGTTACTACATATTCTCCCCTCAGGTTGGTCTTTACAATGGTGTGAATATTTACGCTGTTACACTTTCAGCTTTGAACTGGGTTATCAATCGACAGTTAACACTCAGCGTTGTTGCCGATGTTAAAATGAAACCTTATGATGGGCTTTAGCGGAAAGAATGCTACCAGTTGATGACCTTGTTTACTTTGCTGAATGCTCTGTGGTTCAACACTACCACAGTTACTTAGTAATCCATTTACACACACATCCCTAAATGCTTTACTGACATGTTTACATTGGACTTAATTTGCTAAGTGATTTGCTAATTAAAAAGTATCTCATAGATACAAAGAAAATAACGACTCTTCGCACAAATGCAATGACAGATTTATTGACAACAGGTGCAGTCCAGGATTAGACTGTGAATTGTTTCACAGCAGTATTAAGAAGCCATGTCTTTAAAGACAAAAGCATATTCATCTTGTTTATGATAAATGACCAAATTTGCCCACTGAGATAAGGTTCATCTTTCATCACTAATGAGACAGTGTCACCACAGTCTGTTTTTTCACGTGGCCTATTATCTCCTCTTTATTAATTTGCATGAAGGCTGTTTAGGAGCTCATTTATACCGGTTTAGTTATTTATTAAATTTTTTTCAAATGCATCTCTTGTCGTCACCAGTCTCCTGTAGTGAGCCGTGGACAAACCCAGCAGCAGCAGCTCCATGACAAGAAATATGACCTCCTCAGTGACTTGGGTGGTGACATCTTTGCTGCCCCGCCCAACATGAATGCAGGCGCCAGCTCCAGTTTTGCTAACTTTGCACACTTCAACAGCCACACAAGTAAGCAACAGACCAATAACACTGCAACTAACAAAAACATGAGCAAGTAATGTAGTTGCCACTTTAAAACACTTGTAGGCAAGGTTTGCTTCAACCAGTGTTTTCAAGTTTCACTATTGAAATGTGCATGGCATAGCTTAGCCAGCAAGTTGTCTCTGATGGAGATCCCAACTAGAGTTGGTTAAACTGCCTTTTCAAGAAGGTCACACCAGTATCTCATTTCCTTGGGCATGTACAATGTACATGAAGATAGAAGTCCTCAGCACACATAATCCACAATAAACAACAAAAAAAAAGCCCCAATTACCAATCTCTTACCAATAAATAACTGCGTTTATAGATATTGGATGTGGGGTGGGCACTTCTCCAGAGGTGGTGTATTTACTACATTAGATGGGATCAGGATGCCACCAGTTTGGAGAAGATGTGAATTTGCTATACATCAGGAGTCATGATGTGCTCTTGGATTGTATCAAAATATATTATAAAATTGCATCAGACAGACAAATTGCCATGGTTACTAATACTTGTAACATGTGGCTGTTAGCATTTGCTTTCAATTGAGGATAATGTCCTCTCATTTCTCCCTCAGAGCCTTTAAGATTCATCCTTAATGCAAGAACTAAAGTGGCGTTAACACACCTAACAAACATGCACACAGGTGTGTTAAAATTAATGATGTGTGTAGTGCTAAGCACACAAGTCCTGCTTTATATTTGGGTGTGCACATGAAGGACTCTTGGGTGTTACTGGGAAATAGTGAATGTCGAGGTATATAAGCTGCTACGCATTTTAAGTTGCACTGCTCTACTACTCTGATTATTCCTCACATTTAACACATCACCCATTGTATTTTATTAGTAGTGTTTAACCCATTGTATTTGCTTTGCAGTCATTCATGTCTTTGGATATTGTATGCATTCATTCATTAATCCATTTTTTTCCCCTCACTTTTTTTTTCCTCCATCTGTTTGTCTGTACAACACCTCTACACAACTTCAAGTGGCACAGAATACCAAAGGAGAGACAGACTTTGCTAATTTTGATGCATTCGGGAACACTTCTGGGTCGACAGGTGGTTTTCCCTCTGCACCCCAAGCACCATTTCAACCCCCAAATACAGGTAGAGCAAGCTGGTTTTACTGGACAAATAACACAACTAAATCAATAAGACAGAGGAACAGGTTTGCTTTATGTACACAGGCAGACATGTAAAAATTTACATAGACAAAAAATTTAGTCACACACACACCTCAATGGTAGTCAAAATTTCTCTCACATCATCATTTGTTGGTTTATTTAAACTGTTGTATCACCTCTGTTCCCAAACCTTTACATATGTGTAGTGTTCATTCATTTTTTTTGTTCAAATGTAAACATTTCTTTACACCAGAGAGTTGTACGGTTTTCAGATGATCCTGTTTAAAAGAGAGTAAAAGAGACTAAGACGTGAAGTACTGTGTTCAGGAGATTATCCACTGTACCTCACTAGAGACATTTACTGTAAACTTTGCTTTGGGCATACACAAGCTTCATACAGCTTAGCCACATGTCTGAGAAACTAAAATTTTTGTGTACTTTTGAGGTTCTAAATTAATGCTGGTGTTGTGCAATAGATGAGCGCTAATCAATACATGCGTTGTTAGCCAAAGCTTTTTCTCTCTCTCTCTCTCCTACAGTGTTTCAAAAATACATTGGCAGCTTATTGACACATCCTCTGGCTTATTTTCAGCACTTTGACTCATAAGTCACATACTCTTATTTGAACAGTAGTTACTGCCACAAATTTCACTTCCTGTCAGAAAAATGTTGTGTACTACAGTGCCCTCTGCTGGAGGTGCATATTGACTCTGTGTGAAGCAGCCTCCTTAGTGTTTATTTTTATTGGAAACATTTTTAAGTGACTTTCTCACAGATACTGACTGCCTTGCACTGTCTGCCTTCAGCTGTCAAATCTGTCTTACTTGTTTTTGGTTTTGTTTTTTTTGTTTTGTTTTTGTTTTTTTATCCTTTGCTTTAGCAGTATTTGATTTGCTTTGATTTAGCACTTCATAATGTTTACCTCTGGGTTACCTGACATCTTTTCTTTGATTTCTCTGCCATCTTACATTGCTCATTACCCCATTTCTGCCTCCCTCTTTGATTTGTGGCTGCAAGCGTTCACTGTGCTCTCATCCAGCCGCAGTATGGGTGAGTTTGCCACTGCTCTGCCTCTCCAGTGTTCACACAGTAAGTCTCTCTGCGCTTGCCCTCATAACAGCTTTCACTCTCTCACCCATCTTGTATGTGTAGTCATTGTGATCCCAATCCTCTCTTTGGGTGTTGTGTGTGTGTGTGTGTGTCTCACTGTGTTGTTGTTTTTTTTTGGTCCATTTATACTAAAATTAACAGCTGATAAAGCTCAGTGGTTAAACATAAGTCTACTAATCTTTGATTGTTGCAATGATTAATATGACCTACTGTGCAAAATAGACCAAAGTGTATAAAAATCCAACAAGGCAACATGAAAAGAGATGATAAGAGGA
>NW_005187709.1:0-6827 GCF_000239375.1 Pundamilia nyererei | reverse complement strand
TATTTTTTGTAAACTGTAATGTGGGATGCCTTTAAACTCAGACTCCTTTAGTGTCCCTGACCTAAAACTCATTAAATAACCAATATTTCATAGAAAGCAGTGAACTGCTGATTAAAATGCAGCGGTATCGGTGTCATTACTAAAAATTGCCTTCTCTCCCCCTTAGGGTCACAACAACTGTGCTGCGTCCCAGTTAGCTCTGATTGTTTTACCTCGGTGTCCAAAATAATTTATTATTCTGTGTTTGCTTTTAATGGGCTCCATACAAATCTGCTCTTTATGTGCTGCAATTTGGAAATTACTGCTCTGTAGCAAAACCTCAATTTTTCTCTGTAATATGCAGGAATGTGTGAACTGAGGGTTTCCAAGCATTGACATGGCGTGTTGAATTAGTTGCATAAAGAGAGTGATTATTTTGCAGTCTGTTGCAGAAAATAGGTAAACATTAAGAGATTAATGTTTCGTTTTGCTCTAACACGTTTAGACCTGCTTGAGTGTGATCGTGTTGATATTACAGCGCTCAGTAAAATCTGCAGGGTTGTTGGCATATTAAAGAGATTTTTTTGGGAGATAGCAACTTGTTTTCTATCTCTCAGTGAATACATTTTGATGAGTTTTGTCTTTAACTTCCTTTCTCCACAGTATCGTGGTGAAGTCGGAAGTATTGGAGTTACACAAGAAAATTGCTGCCCTGCACATGCTCAGCCTCTAACACATATAAGTGCTAATTGTGTGTGCTCTTTTGGTTCATAGGCTAATGAAAAGCCAGCATAGTGCAGTGTAACAAAGGACAGATGTTGCTATCTATCCTTTAGAAGGTGTCCCTTTACCAGCCTGACTCCCAAGTTTACCCTTCATGCAGCTTCTTCTCTCCCTCTCCAACCTGTTTTGTTGTTTCTCAAAACCAACAATTACAGTCCCCCTTATGACTCTTTAATCTCTCTCTTTCATACAGGTAGCGCCTCAGGGGGACTAGCAAATGCCAGTTTTGCAAATTTTGAGAACTTCCCCAAATCGTGTAGTGCTGACTTTGGATCCTTCAGTTCCTCCTCCCAGAGTAACTCCACAGGAGCTGGCAGAGACGTTGTACAGAGTACTAACATTTCTGCCGATAAATACGCAGCCCTGGCTGACCTGGATAACATATTTAGCTCTGCCAAAACAGAGCCAGGTAAACCCTTCATGCCTAGCCTGTTTCATAGATGTCCATTGTAGGGCTAGAGAATGACTGAAAAACAAAAATACAAACAGAAAACTAGGTTTAATTAGGCGCATAGATTTAAGTCCCTAAAAGTTTTCTTCTCCTGGCAGGGATAGGCAGTCTCTAAAAAAGGGCTGGTTTACATTTTCTAGCAATTTATACTTGCAGTAGAGGTCAGAAGTTTCATGCCCACGATGAGTGTATGTAATGTCAAGGAAATTTTGGGCTTTTAGACTAATGACTTAAAAAAATTGCACACGTTTTAATTCGTTTGGGAGGTTATCTAATTCAAATATATGCGTACATTCACTTAAATCTTTTAATAAGCAGTGCTAAAGGTTCTATAATCTTTTAACTTGACAAGGCCAAAACCTTTTAACTTCTCGTTACTGATGATTGACTGTAACTGGTAGTTTCTGGCCTCTTTGCCAGCATAAAAAGAATTTGTTTGATAGCAGCCATTGAATTGACCAATACTCGTATCTTCACTGACTTCCTTGGACTTTGAACAATCCTGCTTCTTAGAACAATGACAAAGAAATGCTCAAAATCCCCAAATTGCCAGGACATTAATTCTTACAGGGAATGTAAACTTCTGATCACGATTGTCTATACCTCAATGTTACTGAACCAGCTGCAAAAAGGCAACTGGACATGACTGAAATGCCTCCTCACTTCTGTGAATGCTATACATCTAGGTTTGACTGAAGCATTTTAATACCACATTATTAGAAGTTTGGTGTTTGAGTATCTGTGAATTGTACTGAGCTGGTTTTTCTCATATAAATATGTATTTTTGGCCTAGAAAATATACACTTCCTAATGACCTAACATTTATTCCCTATTAATTTCAGTAGGTTCAGTATGGCAGCTATCTCCGGACCTCTTTGAAAGTTTAACAGCATTTTCTTCTGCATTAAGTGAACTGAGGTAAATTGAACCTGGCTTTGCTTTTATGTACTTCTATTCTAGGAGGTGGTATTCCTGGTGGGGTGAGCTCAGCAGCAGCAGCAGCAGCAGCAGCAGGAGTGGGTGGTTTGCCTCAGAAACAGCCAGCAGGTGGAGACCGCTATGCTGCTCTAGCTGAGCTTGATACAGTCTTCAGCACCTCAGCACCTGCCACCATTGTTTACAATACCACCAGCACCTCACAAGGGTAAGAGACTGCACAAACCAACATAAATCAGACAAATCTTTTTTCTTCATTCTGATGATCAGTGTTCCAGAATACACTTAGGAAAAGGCCACCGAGTACCTTTCTTTTTGCATCCTTTCCTAAACAGGAGTGTGTTTGGCTCAGAGACGGGGGTGTCAACAGCACAAATACAGCAGGCTGTGCCCAGCATGGCTCAGGGTTTTGGAGGTAAGTGAACTTAAACACGTCTCTGATTTGTTATGGTAACAATGTTCACAAAATTGACACGGTTGTTAGTAATTGTTCATGTTTTACATTTCTAAATAATTTTAGAGTGAGGTTGAGGAAACTGAGACAATCACCGAGAGATTTGGCAGTTTCTTTTTGTACAACTTGCGTACTTAAATGATGATTCTTAAAGCATCATAACTTTATCATAACTTAAAACTTAATTTGGCAAGAATCAGCCTAGTATGGTCAAGAATTTATTTTTGTTTCATTAACATTAGTTAATTAGTGATGTATAAAGGACATTGACGTGGAACTGTCAAAACACCCTCTATAAGCTATCTTTAAAAAAGAAAAATGTTTAATGTATTCTTCTGCTTAGGACTTCATGCTAATTAATGTTAATTTGATGCTGTTTTTCCCATCAGCACACCCAACCAATCCATTTGTAGCTCCTGGTGTTGTCCCAGCAGCAGCTCCAACCAACCCATTCCAGTGCAATGGCAGAGCAGCAACTGTTGCAGCTGCAGCAGGTTTGTTTTTGTTGGCTGTGTCTGTGTGTGTTTTGAGAATCACCTTACTCACTTAACACCCTGCTTACTCACTTAGTTTAGTAGTTCAGTTTAACAGTGTGTATAGAAATTAAATGCACTTGTTCAGTCATAAAGTTAGTGTATTAAAAGCAGTCTTTTTTTGCACATTGGAAGTGGCAACCTTTGCCTGTGCTACCTCAGAAGTGATTATATCTCTGACAGTGCCAAACACAGAAAAAGCAACAGGAAAGTGGAGGAGGGCAAAAAGATTGAAAACTACAATTCACTATGGAACTGGTTAGCAAGAGAAGTGTTGCCATTTACTGGTGTGCAGAGATTGATTTTAAAAATAAATCGGTATGGTGAAGAATTTTTAGATTCAGTTGTCTGTCTTATTGTCCTTGGCGTGCTGGACAGGCTTGATGAGGGTTCTTCATTGGCATGGGTATCCTCCCACCTTTGGTAGGTTTGTTTGTGCTAACTGCTTCCCCTTTGCTCTCATGTGCTTTGCTCTGCCAGTGAATGATTTTAGCTGTCACTGAGGAAAATCTCGAAAGACGTAAACACGGCACCACTGAAATAGCCCAATAATCCAGTTACCATTTCATCACAGAGGAACAGAGTGAAGCTGAATGAGAAATGACTAATAACGATAGGTTTGAGGATGGATTCATGTTTCCCAAATATCTGTGGTTTCTGCAGCATGGTCCTCTTCTCGGTTAAAGAATTAAAGGGGAAATATTAAACTTTATTGTTCATTAAACGAAAACTTACACCCTGAGTTATTAATCACGCTAATTACCAGATATGCTTCATTCAATGAATGAATGAAGCCTGTATCACTTTATCAGCTGTAAACTGTGTGTGTGTTTTCTTTTGTTTTTCTTAAATCACTGATAGAATTGCTTGGTTTTTAGCTGGCTGTCTTGACACATTTTGATCCCAGCTGTTGCTCCTGTGTGTTCACCAGAGATCAGACACTGCCACTAAACTTACTGATAGGGATGGGTATCGTTTAGGTTTTATCCGATACCGATGCCAAACCGGTACTTTTGAAACTGTGCTGATGCTTAAACGGTGCTCAAACCGGTGCTTAAAGAATGGAGAACACAAAATTGGTCAAAAATCTCTCATGTTCAGCTGTTTTTTTGTTTTTTTGTTTTGGTTTTTTTGTAAAAAGATAACAGTGTTAGATAACAGTGTTAGATAACAGTGCTTAAACAATGGAAAAAAACACAAACTTTGTCCAAAAACCTCTCATGTTTAACTGTTTTCCACTTTTTCTTTGGTCATTTTAGCCTTTTTGGCCAGGGTGAAGGGAGTATCTGCCATCAAACAAGAAGACAGCCGCATGTAACTACGACGTGTTGTTAGTTCACCTTACATGCATTAATGTAATAACATGGTTAGCCTTCTCAATGTAAATTACACACCAACAACATTAAGCTACTCACGCAGAGAAGAACGGCTGCTGCCACCATCATCCTCATCATTTCTGCTACACTGGCAGGGCTAGGGGCCAGGACTCTCCTCTTCGGGTTTTTGGGGGATGTTGCTGACTCCGCGTCCGATAACAGGCAACCCACCCGCAGTAGATGCGCTCGATGTGAGGTCTCGCAGAAAGCTATCATACAGCGCATTTCTCGGCGTTTAAAAAAACACTATACGTCGCCAGGTGTTTCATCAGATTTGAGGTGTTACCTCCTTTGACAGTATCACAGTATCAGCTTAAAGCACTTGTTGCTGCTGAGTTTGCATATTTTGCTGTGAAGTACAGCCAGACTTTTGACCGCTTCGCCTTGGGCATTTTAATCTGTAGCTCTGCTCTAAAAGAACGTACGTACCTGGACCCGCCTACTATCCTTGGAAACGTAAAATGATTGGCTAGAAGTGTATCACATATCAGGAAAAAAAGCACCGAAATAAAGCACTGAAATGTGCGCTGCTTTTCGGTCTGGTTACTACAGTTTATGTCAGAACCGGATACCGGTACCCATCCCTACTTACTGATGTCTGATTCTGACTCCCTCTTTTCTTTTTTTCTACAGCTTGTGTGCAGACACTCTTATTGCATGTGTTTAAACTAGCCAAATAAAAAACGAAACAAAACTGAGATTCTGGCAATCCCAGCACGACACACAATACTGAATTGTAGACTTTTTTTGCCCAAAACGAGTCACACTGGGTTACAGAATCGCAGCAATAGATCAAACCAAATTTTGCCTATTATGTGTTGAGCTTTTGTTGGTTCCTAAATGTTGCTGTTCTGCTATTTTGCAGCACCATTTGGCACAGGCTCCATGAGTATGCCAGCTGGATTTGGGAATACTGCAGCCTTCAACCTCCCCACCAGCTTTAGTGGAACGTTCCAGCAACCCTTTCCTGGTCAGGCTCCCTTCCCTCAGCCTCCCGCGTATCCCCAGCAACCCAACGGTGTGTGTCATGTAGACAATAATGGCTATGGTGAGATTTGAGCTGTAGTTGTCAAGTGGTCGTCTATAAAATGTTGAAGACTTTTCTTCATGTAATATTTGGTTCATTTTATTAACCCTGACGGAAGAGGTCTTATTTGATTTGGTAATATTATTATTATTGTTATTATTGTTTTAATTATATTTATAGCTATATGAAAATAATATAGAGCAAGCTAGATAGATAAATGAGAGAGAGAGAGATCCATGTCCATCATGTAACAGTTGAAATCACATTATGTCTTTCAGGTGGAGGATTTCCAGCCTTCGGCCAGGCCAAGTCTGTTGCAACTCCTTTTGGGCAGGCAATGGCAGGACCTATGGTCTCTAGCAACCCTTTTCTGGTTAGTCTGGTGGCTATGTGCTATAGTCTCCTGGATCAGTACTGTGCAAAAATCTTAACTCATCTTTCATTTCTTACAGTGGCTTGCAAAAGTATTCGGCCCCCACAAACATGAATCAATTTTATTGGAATTCCACATGAAAGACCAATACAAAGTGGTGTACACGTGAGAAGTGGAACAAAAATCATACATGATTCCAAACATTTTTCACAAATAAATAACTAAAAAGTGGGGTGTGCGTAAATATTCAGCCCCCTAAGTCAACACTTTGTAGAACCACCTTTTGCTGCAATTACATCAGCCAGTCTTTTCTAGAGACTGAAATCCTTGCCCATTCTTCTTTGCAAAACAGCTTCAGCTCAGTCAGATTAGATGGACAGCGTTTGTGAACAGCAGTTTTCAGATCTTGCCAGAGGTTCTCGACTGGATTTAGATCTGGACTTGAGAGCTGACCCTCATCATCTGACTCTTCAGTTGATCCATCAGAAATAGTCTTAGTGGAAGGGTGGCCGACAAGAAGCCATTCTTCAGGAAGCAGTATGTTCAAAAAACGTCAGGAGAGGGTTCCACTGTGTATACAGACATCTGTAAGACACTGTGGAGACTGGAGCCTACCCCGGCTACCCGTGAGAGGCAGCCAGGCTTTTACAGGGCTAACATGGAGAGACAACCATTCATACTCACACCAATAACTCATGCAAACATGGGGAGAATATGCAAACTCCACACAGATAGTGGAGTCGAACTGAGGACCTTCTGAACCACTTTGCTGCTATATTTGTCACCATGACAATGATCCTAAACACACTGCCAAAAGCAAATCTGAATGGAAAACCACGCAGTGGAACACTATCAGTCATGGATTGGCCTCCCCAGAGCCCGGGCCATAACATTATTGAAGTAGTGTGGAATCAT
>NW_005187708.1:582531-583767 GCF_000239375.1 Pundamilia nyererei | reverse complement strand
GTTCACAGGAAAGAGGCGGGGCCTGCAGCATCCAACCAATCAGAAACATGAACAGGTCTGCGGCTGAGTGACTGATTTTAACAATGAGCATAAAATTGGAATATTAGAGAATTATAAAGATGTTAAATATGTGATACAGCCTGAAAGTAACACAGCTGCACTGAGTGCTGTATTATATATGATATTTAAATAAATCCAGTTAAAGCGACAAAGGCTGTAAATAAAGAAACCAGCTGAGTGTGTCGCTATCACGACTCTGTCATTCAGCTCTGAACATGCACCTGGTCCCAGGAGACCGGTCTAGCTCTAGATTCAGGCTTCATTTAGTTTTAGTCTCAGGTTAAATTTGAACATTAACAGAAAGTAGATTTTAGAATTAAAGTCTTTGTTTAAAGCTTAAACTTTTACTTCCAGACAAGCGTAAAATGTCTAAAACAAATAGAGTGGATCAAACTCGATGAGTCAACCTGCTGTTAGAGGCTCGGATGCAGGAAGATCTGATTCTAGCTGTTTATTCTGCGTTAGTGAGTCAGCTGTAACCCCGACAGGGTTAAACAATGAAGAACTAAAGTCAGAATTCAAACCAGTGAGCAGGCTTGCTCAGAGAGTTTAAATAAAGCCAACGACCAGAAGCCTCGGGGTCCCCGTTTCAGGATTATCTCGCAGTGTGACGCTTCACAGAAGGATGGAGGAACTTAAAGTAGTTTGCATGAGAAAGGCGAAGATTAAAGACACTGAGGCTCATCAGGGAGAGACGACGACTTCAGTCACACTGAACAAAACACACCGTCTTAAAATCTGCACGCTCGGGTCTGAGAGCTCTTCCTGCAAGAACGAATGGATTTCCAGGGACCTGATTGGTCAGTGCTTTTGTTTATATTGATCTCTAATCTTGAACATAACCGGGCCTGGAGCAGAGCAGGTCTGCAGGATGGGTTACCATGGCAATGTACCCTGGATTAAACCTGAAGTAGCCTCAATCAGCCCCAAACACTGAGCACACACCAACCTCTGCTCCGACATCTCTGTCCACTCTGCAGACGACACTGACCAATCAGGTCTCAGCAGGCTTTGGGTGCATGCAGGTAAACTGTGCAGAGCAAAGTTACTGTTTCGGTTTCAAACTTCAGCTGCAGTGACTGGCAGATGGAAACAGGACCTGTAAACTGTTCAGTGTCATCAGACGGGCTGATGGGTTTCTAGAAACAAACCCTGTGAGAGGTGAGTGTGTTTAAA
>NW_005187708.1:579521-580642 GCF_000239375.1 Pundamilia nyererei | reverse complement strand
ATCTGAGTTGAGCTCTGTGTGAGTAACTGTCATTTTATTGTTTTTGCATAAAAATGTTTGAAAGCACATTAAATGCAGGGAGAATGTTTCAGAATAGGATTAACAAGATGTCCTCACAGCCCATTGTCAGTCATAGGATGAATTTGTATATGAAGTTTATTCAGGAGGATTATCGTTAATTATCCTTCTGATTTTCCTCAAACTCAATCTGAGCCTCCTGAATTCAGCTCATACTCACAACAGCGAGTCCAACACAAACGCTGTCAGTGTTGTTTCTGACCAGTGTTTCATTTTAAATCAGAAATATAAAGAAATATTCCAAATATTTGACACCAGGGGGAGAAATTTAAGGATAAAAGTCATAAATATCCACCACATAGTCTATGTGTTTCACATTCATCATATTTTTTTTAATTGGTGCAGGTTCTGAGCAGCAGCAGCCACTCCACCACCTGTCTGGGGCCTTTCTGTTTGGAGGCTGAATGTTGTCCCTGTGTTTGTGTGGGTTCTCCACGTACCACAGCTGACTTCCACAGTCCAAACGCATGCAGTTTGTGAAGTTAGGTTAATTAGTATTTCTGAATTGCCCATAGATGTGAATGTGAGTGGTTGTCTCTCTCTCTCTGTTAGCCCTGCGACAGACTGCCAAATTGTTCAGAGTGTACCCTGCCACTCGCTCTATGGTAGCTGGGATAGGCTCCAGCCTCCCTGCAACCCTGACAAGGATGAGTGGAAGAGAATGGATGGATGGTCAAGGTTCTTATCATTTTGATGGTTCACAGAAACACGTAGCCTGTGTGTTTATATGCATAAACATTAGAATAGTAACTCAAAGTTCTGTTCAAGAGCAAAGAAAATGATTGAAGTTACAGTTTAAACACAGGAATCTTTTAAATTCATCTGTGACGTAACACTTTTTGATTTGATTTGGTTAGTTTGAGTTTAAACCTTTAAACCGTCTCTTGCTCTCTTACATGGACTGTGCTCTTGGTTCTTCCTCTGCAGGCTGTCTGCCTCCTCCTGCCGCTCAGCTCCACTCATTCTTGGAGCGTTGCTGCCCCCATGTGTCCAAACTCTGAGTTACATGTTGTTTCCTCTGCAGCAGGTAAATAAAACTGGAA
>NW_005187708.1:578788-579501 GCF_000239375.1 Pundamilia nyererei | reverse complement strand
CTCAGCTCCACTCATTCTTGGAGCGTTGCTGCCCCCATGTGTCCAAACTCTGAGTTACATGTTGTTTCCTCTGCAGCAGGTAAATAAAACTGGAAAAACTCTAAGCTGCCAGATATTTTATCATTCTGAAAGTAAAATGTTTCTCTTAAATCAAATGATCATTTTCAAAAAGTCTGAAAAAGTGCAACAGGAAGTTATGATTCTTCAAACGTTTAGGTTGGATTATAAGGGACAAACAGCACATCTGAACTGATAACAGCAACTACTGCACATGCTCAGTAATTGCCGTGGGACAATTAAAGCAATTATGTCATTTATCATCCTGTTTTTCCTGTAAGCTGAATAATGTGTAGCCAATCAAAGTGCTTGAATAAACCTGCAGAGGTGTGACTTGCAGACTTGTAGCTTCAGGTCAGAAACAGTGAGAACACACATTTTTAGGCAAAGGAGGAAACATCTGGTGTCCAGCTGTTAAAGAAACAAAAGGGCATTTAATGAAGCTGGTGACAAAAGCAGTTACTTAAAGCTTTGAATGCAGTTTTGTATTTTCTGTTTTGGCTCACTGAGCCTCACAGACAGACAGACCAGGGCTGTAAATGACCTCATACTGACTTTTCCTAAAGCTGAAGGAGAATTGAAGAGGACTGTGCATATGAATAAAAACCTTTCATCTAATTAGAAATCCCAGTCTTCAATTAATTCAATACAAAATA
>NW_005187708.1:571399-577253 GCF_000239375.1 Pundamilia nyererei | reverse complement strand
ACTGTGTTCTGTTGATCTTATGTGCTGCACAATAATGTTTAATATTTAGTATTTACTGTCATATTCCCATATATCATTGTGATGTTGTTTATTATTATTATTATTATTATTTTTGCTTGTTTTCTCTTTTTATCCAACAGGTGATCCAGGTGATTGATATGTAATTTTTGTACTCCCACCTCTTATTTGTTTTTTGCCCTTTATCACTGTTCCTGTTTTCTTTCCCTCCCTCTCTTTCTTTCCCCCACTCATGTCTGTCCTGTGTGTAACAACTGAAAATAAAATAAAATAAACAATAAAAACAAAGGTCAATCAAATGGACCAATACAGCGAGGCTGGGATGGTCCATTTGATAAAGTAAATCCGTTGTGTGTCTTTCTTTGCCTTTAGACAATAATTCTGATGAAAAAGAACCAAAAAAAAAAGAAGCTACATTACACTGTTGAATCATGTGACGCAGAGGTCACATGATGTGTGTCTGCCGTGTTTACACTACAACTTCCTGGAGATGGACAACAAAATATGCTCCTGACATTCTTCTCCTCACGAGATTATTACCACTTTGCTTCATTACTAAAGAAATATTTATCACTGAAATGTTTCTCACCCTGAGATCATTTCTTAGTTTCTCTTCCTGCTGCAGAGACGATCCAGTGTAACTGCTGCTTAGTTCAGGCGCCCTGTGACTGAAATAAAAAAAACAAGTTTATAATATTTCTGTGGAGAGCTTATGAAGGGAGGTTACAACACGAAGTGGAAAACACATTTATTTAAACTCAGTGATACTGATCTTATGTTTTCATGAAGTTTCTGATAGTGGCATTATGTGCATGTGACTCCTCTGCTAAAACAAACAAGGTGAGGAGGTGAGGGTGTGTAGTTTTGGGAACTCAGAAATGGGGCAGGATCCTGCAGGGCTGAGGATGAAACAGGTGAGATGGTGCTACTCGCTCATTCTTCTGTTTTCCTGTGAGTTTCATTTCCAACTCTGCACGTCTTTGACTTCTTGACTCCTCTCCTCGTATCCTAGTCCCTCCCACCAGAGACCTGAGCGGAGGTGAGGATGAGGAATTTAAAGAGATGTCAGTAAAATATGACGTCTGTGGGCCATAACAAATCAGAGTTTGATCTGAAAAACAACAACAACAGAGGATGGGTTGTTTTCACCCTACATGCTTTCTGTATTTCAGCTACATGCTCAGGGTAAAAACACCTGTACAACAGAACTTCTTTGTCATCATACATGTACAACAGTATTGTGGGTGCTCCACACCAACTGTGCAGGAATAAAATATAAATAGTAAGACAGCAGGAATAAGTAAGAGACAGGAGGAGTATACAGTATATAAAACAAGAGGTAGGCACATATTGGAGGACAGCTTACATACACCTGTGCATCCTCGATCATGACTCCTCCTGCAGGATCTGCTGTCCTCGGACTTCGGTTGCATTTCGGTAACTGTCACCTTTAGTGAGGTGACAAATTTCAGGACAGGAGCGAGGTGACAGGAGGCAGAATTCAGTGATATCAGAAAAGTTCAAAGTAATTTATACACTTTTCCACACATTCCAACTTTTAAGTGACAAACATACAAAAAAGTGAAATCAAGAAGAGGGCAAACACTTTCACACCACTGTACTTTTACTTCTGGGCTCCACAGATACGATTTTAGTATAAGGTTAGTCTGTTTTACGGTGAATGGAAAGTTTGAATTGGTTGCTTACTGTGTAAATGATGTTTGTTTACATTTTTTCATCTTGTTAATCATTGTGTGGATGTTTTGTGGTTTGATACCTGAAACAAAGATTTCTAAACTGGAGCCTCCACAGAGGATCAGTAATCACTGAATGTGAGAGCTCATGTTCAGACACTGATCCCAGAAAGTTGATTCTGTTCATCCCCAACATTTACCTACATGACTGACAATGGGCTGTGAGGTCAGTTTCTTGATCATTAATATGAAGCTCTTTATTACATTGATCAGTTGGGGATTGGCTGCAATCACAGCACTGTAAGATCTTATTAGAGCACTTCGCTCTCACACTGCAGGCTTACTTGTTGTTCCTAGAGTATTTAAAAGTAGAATGGGAGGCAGAGCCTTCAGTTTTCAGGCCCCTCTTCTGTGGAACCAGCTTCCAGTTTGGATTCGGGAGACAGACACTATCTCTACTTTCAAGATTAGGCTTCAAACTTTCCTTTTTGCTAAAGCATATAGTTAGGGCTGGACCAGGTGACCCTGAATCCTCCCTCACACTCAACATGTGTTAATAAACCTCTCTGCATTGAATCATACTTGTTATTAGTTTCTGACTCTCTTCCACAGCATGTCTTTGTCCTTTCTTCATTAACACACCCTTAGCCAATCGCTGCCCCTCCCTGAACCTGGTTCTGCTGAAGGAAAAGCTGTTAAAAGGGAGTTTTTCCTTCCCACTGTCGCCACAGCACTTGCTCATAGGGGATCATATGATTGTTGTTTTCTGTTTTCCTTGTATTATTATAGGCTCTTTACCTTACAATATAAAGCACCTTTAGGCAGCTGTTGTGATTTGATGTTATATAAATAAAATTGAATTGAAAGGTTTGAATGAATGGTGAAAGGCAGCTCTGAACACCACGTCCAGAACACCTTGGATTTTCACAAGAAGGTGAGAGATGTCATCATGGAGGCAGATGAAACCATGATCTCGTACAATCTTACATCTCTCTTCACTTGCATCCCAGTCACTGAAGCGTCGGAGGTAGTTCGTAAGAGATTACAGGATGACCCCAACCTCAGCAGCAGGACCGCTCTCAGCATCGACCAAGAGTGTTTGAACTGTGTCTTCATTCCACCTACTTCACATACGAGGCTCAGTTCTACAGGCAGAAACATGGGTGTGCCAAGGTTCCCCCAGTTTCACCCACTGTGGCCAAATTGTACATGGAAGAAGTGCAAAAGAGGGCTTTGCTATCCTACCCTGGAACACCACCACCTTACCACAGTTCATGGATGACATTACCTCGGTGGATCAACACACCAGGGAGGATATGAAAACTGACAAGCAGGGCTGGGCTGCTTTCCCCTTTATAAGCACAGGTGCAGGTAATGAGCCCTTCTTGTTGTGTGAATCTGGAACTATGTGAATCCCTGGTGAGAAGCATTGCTATTTGCCACAGTCCAGGATGAGACAACGAACATCCAAGAATACATTGGGAAGATGGCCCCAACTGACCGAGTGCTCAGTGAATACCTCAGGCAGCAGAAACCCAAGAAAGAGGAGGGAGACGAGGAACCATCATGGAAGGACAGGCCCCTGCACGGTATCTACCACCGGCAGATAGAGGAGGTGGCTGATATCCAGAAATCCTACCAGTGGCTGGACAAAGCTGGACTGAAAGACAGCACAGAGGCACTAATCATGGCAGCACAAGAACAAGCTCTGAGTACAAGATCCATAGAGGCTGGGGTCTATCACACCAGGCAAGACCCCAGGTGCAGGCTGTGTAAAGATGCCCCAGAGACAATCCAGCACATAACAGCAGGGTGCAAGATGCTAGCAGGCAAGGCACACATGGAACGCCATAACCAAGTGGCCATCAGAGAAGAGCTCGAGAGGATGTGGAGGGTGAAGGTAATGGTGGTCCCCGTGGTAATCGGAGCACTAGGTGCGGTGACTCCCAAGCTAGGCGAGTGGCTCCAGCAGATCCCGGGAATAACATCGGAGATCTCTGTCCAGAAGAGCGCAGTCCTGGGAACAGCTAAGATACTGCGCAGGACCCTCAAGCTCCCAGGCCTCTGGGGCGTGCTGGGTGTTTTGTTTTTTATATATATATATATTCATTTATTCAATATAGGCCATCCAATTAAGGTCAATGTCATGTTTTTAGTTGTTAGAATCTGAAGGAAGGAATATTTTATTTTTTGTTTTTTTGCTTTTCTGGTTTCCCCCTGATGGGTTGCCACCTTAACATGGTCAGGGGGTTTGCGTGCCTTAGTGACGATAAAAGCTAGACCAGCAGAAGCTTAGCCTTCAGGTGGGACACCCAAGTTGGTCAGGCCTTAGGGTAGAGGCCTGACAAAGTGCAATCCAATTACATGACAAAAACCGTTGTCCAGAGTAGGGCAGCCACGATTAGTCGACTATCAAAATCATCACCGATTAATTTAATACTCAGTGCATTATTTGAAGCTTTGTAAGATCCTGAAAGACGCACGAATAAGCAGTAGGATTTAAGAGTGTAATAACTGACTGAAACAGAAGATGGCAGCTGCCGTTAAACTCAAAAGAAGAAGAAGAAGCAGTCTCCGGTATCGTAGCTATGTCCAAGTTTAGGGGCCGCATCCTTTGAAGGCTGCATTTGTAGGCTGATTACGTTACAGCGACGCGACGAAGGCTGTCCAAATTCCTCCAAATGTGGCCGGACTGTTAGAACAGCTTTGAAATTCATATGAGTTGTTCGCACTAAAGTAAAAACCACCATCGCTTCATGCGGAGACCCCTTCAGCGCCAGCTGCGGTCTCAAGGCTGGAGCTGAACAAAACACCCTGATAACGACTGTGTTTAGACTGTCACACCAGAGAGCCAAAGATAATAATAATAATAATAATAATAATAATGGATTGGTTTTTATATAGCGCTTTTCAAGGCACCCAAAGCGCTTTACAATGCCACTATTCATTCACTCTCACATTCACACACTGGTGGAGGCAGCTAAGATTAATAACAAGTATGATTAAATGCATAAAGGTCTATTAACACATAATGTTAGCTACTGTTTCTCCTAATATCATACTCCTGGGAGACTTATGTCATATGGATAACAGTGATCATCCTCTCACCAAAAACTTCTCATCCTGCCTCAATAGTTTTGGCTTTAAACAACATATAAACCTCCCTACTCATACGAAGGGCCATACTTTGGACCTATTTTGTTGCGCTGGACTACAAAGCTGATGAACTACTAATTTCTGATCACTTGCTTCTGTCTTTCAATGTCAAAATGACCTTTTCTATAACCAAGAACCCTCGTAACATTTCTTTTCGGAATATTAAGTAAATCAATCCTGATACTCTTTCTTTTGCTTTTTCTAGTCATTTGCATTTTCATAACCTGCTCACCCAAGAGGACTTAGTTTCCTATTATAACTCTAGTCTCAATAGTATTCTAAGCTCTGTTGCCCCACTCAAAACCAAATCTGTATCATATCATAATCATCTGTATCTCAGTCAGCACCCTGGTTCACAGCTGAACTCAGGCTCCTGAAAGCAAAAGGCCGACGACTTGAATGCCTTTATAAGAAAACTGGTCTGAATATCCACAAGGAAATGTTTAATAATCATATTATGTATTATAAGGAGTGTATTAATCAGACAAAATCTGCTCACTACTCCTCCATTATCTGTTCAAAAGATGACTCAACCAAGATACTGTTTTCACTGTTCAATTCTTCTTTCAGGTCACCAGATTCTTTACCTGCTCATCTTTACTCGTCTTCCTTCTGTGATTCTTTAATGTTATTTTCCATTAAGAAAATTCACAAAATACACCAAGACCTGGTTACCGAGGTTCCATTTAGCTCTTCCTTTGTAATTCCTCTCCCATTACTGTTAGAGTGAATTGTTAAATGTTTGTCATTTTTATGTTTACCATCCATCTCTACATTGTTTAACTGTGGGATGAAAGGAATTCCACATTCCCCTCCCCAGATTCTCGAGGTTCTGGGTGAGGGGCTGTAGTCTTTTTGATGTAAGCTTTCTGCCCAGCAGGAGGTCACACACACACACACACACACACACACACACACACACACACACACACACACACACACACACACACACAGAAGTTCACACATATACATACAATGCCTTGTCT
>NW_005187708.1:536215-537381 GCF_000239375.1 Pundamilia nyererei | reverse complement strand
AAAACACAAGACAAAAACTTGGTGAACACGGCGAAGAAATCAACAGAAATAAGAACCCTGAGTTTACAGTCGCTGTCATGAAGCCTTATAAAGCTCGTATTTCTGGTACAGGAAACGTCTTCATTAACTGTCAGCAGTGTCATGTCACCTGTTACTATCCCTCCTCAACATCCAGGGATTCAGAGAAAGGAGAATGTGAAGAAGAGGGATCACATGGATTCTGCACTGAGTGTCCAGGCAAATGTCACATTAATGTACATTTTTTACAGAAGTACAAATGGGAATATCGGGAGGTTAGAGAGAAACAAACAGTGAAAGAGTTGAAAGAAAAATATCCAAAAACCAACAAAGATCAGACAGTTGTTGAAGGACTGACATCAAACCTGAGGCATGAAGAGCATCTTCTGAGAAATGAGGTGAAGACACTACTGCAGAAATCTGCTCAGTGTCTGGACAGACTGAGAGAGATATCAGTGAAGCCAAACCCTCTCTCCACTGAAGAGTACATCGACCTGCTTATTAATGGAGAAACATCAGAGACCAAACCAGGCTGGGAGGAACGAGTTCTGACCCTGAAGAAGATAGAAGAACAAGCAATCAACCTACCAATTCCAGTTCAGCTCATGATGGCGACAGAAGAAAGAATCAAGAAGCTTTCACAGATCTTGGCAGAAGTTGCTGAGCAATTAGACTTCAGCAAATGATACAAAACACTTCCCCCCCCAAGAGAAGGTCACTGATCCCCCTGGCATTATTTGCCTATATAACAAACAAATTAGTACAGATACAATTTTGAGGTACAGTCTCCCCGGGACATTTTATAAGTATACGTTGTCTAACCTGATTTTTTGAAATCACAAATATCAAACTAGTCATAGGAAATCTTTTGGGGTTTTTTTTTTTGCGGGGGGGGGTTCTTTAGAAAAGTTTGTCTAAATTCTAAAATATGCAGTTAAGAGAAAATGTAACTGTTAAAAAAGTTAAAAGCAGTTTAATTTAAAAAAAAAAAAGGAGGTGAAAATTTCAGAATATGTGCGGAGAAATTTAAATGTGCTAATGTGTATCGGATCTCAGCTGACCCTTCTCACCCTGGACACAGTCTGTTTGACCTGCTCCCCTCAGGCAGGAGGCTCCGGTCCATTCGCACCAGAACCTCTCGCCATAAG
>NW_005187708.1:534241-535877 GCF_000239375.1 Pundamilia nyererei | reverse complement strand
TATCTTTCTTTCTACATAGCACTTTAATTCTTATTGTTTGCACTGAAGCACCGCAGCAATTTCCTAATGTTGTAAACCTCAACATCTGGCAATAAACCCCCATTCTGATTCTGATTCTGATTCTGTATAATAAGCAAAAGTAATAACTAATTTGAGTTTATGTAACTGTAACAGCTACATCAGTGGCTTTTGCTCTATTTGGTCCCAGGATGCTACTGCATAAATAGGAGAGACCGATTAGACAATGTGCAAAAACTGTGCCACTCAGTTTCCCCTGGCACTGAACCTTGAACTTTCTGCACTCTCCTCCCACAGCTGAGCCAAAAACAGCACCTCACCGCCATATCAACTTAGATATTCCAATCAAGATGAGAGCGATCCTGTAGGGAAAAACAAATGTCTGTTCATAATATAAACCTATTTGATATTTATCATTTTTAGTTCCTATATTGAATATAACAGTCTGGACCAAGGTGGTCAGCTGACTGACAGGAAAGGTTGTGTTCAACATATTTTTTCTGTTTCTTTTGGCCAAGCAGGAACCAATTTTTCTGTATTTTTTGGGGAGCTGCGTTCAAGCTGGGTTAATATACATTTTTCCTACTGAGTGTGAATAATAATAAACCAAATAAAAATGATTTTAAAAAGTGTCTTTATTTGCAATCCTGAAGAAAAGTTTCTTTTTTCTAGGATGTTTCAGCTCAGTCACTTTGGTGGCAATCTAATCCATTAAGCCACATATGTCAAACTCAAGGCCCGCGGGCCACATCTGGCCTGGTGGACAATTTTATCTGGAGATCATTTTATATAGATCTATTATTATTGTTATGCATGGCCCGGCGATACGAGGCGCTAATAACACAAAAACGACAGATCCCATAATGCAGTGCTGCATAGGGTGACCATATTTTGATTTCCAAAAAAAGAGGACACTTGGCCCAGTCATGAAGAATTTTATTACTTTTATTACTATTATTATTATACTGTTTGCTTAAAGAAAAATGTAACATATTTAAATAATGCCTTCTCTGTGCGGTAAATGAATGGTGAAATAAAAATGTGTTATAGGCTTTTACAAACCAACAAGTGCAAAAAAAAATAATTTAAAAACCTCTAGAATTAAATAACATTACAGAAATAATGCCTCATTTGTGTAAGAAAAATGACCAGTGAGGTATTTTGCAATGGTTTCTGCTGTCTCATTTCGCGTTTCTAACCTCAATTAATTTTTTTTGCACGCCACCATTCTTCCAGTCAAAGTATGATTGGGAATATATTCTCTGTTCCATGATTACTTATGTCTAGGAAATGCCACTGAATTGTTAAAGTCTGGAAGTCCTTCTTCTTTTAGCAACACACAAGTGCAATTCATGGGTCTGTAGCTATTGTGACGCTTCATACATAGTATGAAATGCCAATGCACCTTCTGCTGCAGATATAACAACATCCTCGTTTTTCCCAGGTGTAACAAAGAACTCAGTCAACTTACTAGATGAATTTTTGCCTCGCACAGCCTTTATATGGTAAAAAAACAAATGGTAAATGACCTGTATTTATATAGCGCTTTACTAGTCCCTAAGGACCCCAAAGTGCTTTACATATCCAGTCACACACACATTCACACACACATTCACAC
>NW_005187708.1:532647-534221 GCF_000239375.1 Pundamilia nyererei | reverse complement strand
TTAGTGTATACAGTAACCATCTGTACACAGTATAGTATTTTGGCTTTTTTTCTTCTCATCTTTTTTTTCTGTTTTCATTTTCCTAGTGTGGGATTAAATGAAGTCTGTCTCTCGTCACAGGAATGACTCTGTGGGATCGTGATGACCTGATGAAAGATGTTGGAGAAAGACCGAAGGCCTCTAATGATTTTGAAATTGTTGCTTCTGAATCAATCTCAGACAAATCTTCAGCTCTAAATGTTGAAGCTTCACTGAAGGCAAGTTTCCTGGGTGGACTGGTTCAGGTTGATGGATCTGCCAAATATCTGAATGATAGTAAATCTTCCAGAAATCAGGCCAGAGTAACACTGAAGTACAAGGCAACCACAAAGATCCAGGAGCTGTCCATGAATCATCTTGGAAGAGGAAACGTGAAGCATCCATATGTTTTTGATCAAGGCTTAGCAACACATGTAGTCACAGCTATTCTTTATGGAGCACAAGCTTTCTTTGTGTTTGACCGTGAAGTTTCTGAACAGGAAGATCATCAAGATGTTCAGGGCAACTTGAAGGTGATCATCAAGAAGATTCCCTTACTTTCTGTAGAGGGTGAAGGTTCCCTGAAGATGGAAGAGAAGGACAAAGAAAGTGTTGATAAATTCTCCTGCAGGTTTTATGGAGACTTCTGTCTTCCAAAACCACCAACAACCTTTCAAGATGCAATAAAAGTCTACCAAAGCCTGCCAGGATTACTGGGAGACAAAGCTGTACCAGTGAAGGTCTGGCTGCTGCCACTGACAGCTTTAGATTCTTCTGCTGCTAAACTCGTCCGTCAGATCAGTACAAGATTAGTTCAAGAAGCACAGAGAGTCCTGGAGGACTTCAGTGAGCTGGAAATGAGGTACAATGATGTACTGGGAACCAGCACTGCACAGCAGTTCCCACAGATTGATAAAAAAATGAAAACTTTTAAAGAAATGTGCTCTGAGTTCAAACTGGAATTCCAACAAACTTTGGCCAAGAAACTTCCATCAATCCGAGGAGGAGGAGAAGAGGAAGCGGAGCTTGCAGAAATCCTGAAGAAGAGACATTCTTCACCTTTCAGCAGCAAAAGCCTGAACGAGTGGATGGACTGTAAAGAGAGAGAAATCTACACATTAATGTCTTTTACCAGGATGATGAAAAACACCAAAATCATCTCGTCTCAAAATGATCTCTACAAGGAAAGTCTGAGTGCAGAGCATGTTGTGTGTTTTGTTTTCACCTCTCTGGGAAAGGATGAACCGTACCTCTCAGCTTTATATAGATACTTGAAAGGAAAAACCAACAAACAAACCAACCAAACCTCCTGGTTAGTCTGTTCAATTTCATTTTCATGTTCATTTTTAATGTTTTCCACCACAACTCTCACACTCATGATGTAGAGAAGGAACAATGGTACGCCTCAAAAGAAGTAACAGCTGAAATGAGGAGGAAAGCAAAACTCTTCAGTGATTTTGCAGAGGCCAACAAGGAAAACAAGAACATTAAGTTCCTGACAGTGGGGTTAACTAATGAGACCCAGGAAGGTTCCAGCATCCACCTTTATGAAGGTG
>NW_005187708.1:530405-532235 GCF_000239375.1 Pundamilia nyererei | reverse complement strand
CAACACAGAAATATGTGTTTGATTCAGTGCTCTCAATCTTTGGCAAAGATGTGGCAGAAAACATCAGGATCCTGGTGACATTTGCAGACGGTCAGCGACCTCCAGTTCTAGAGGCGATCAATGCTGCAGGAGTCCCATGTCCTAAAACAAAAGACGGACTTCCAACTCACTTCAAGTTCAATAACTCAGCGCTTTTTGCACAGAAAGGATCATCTGAAGAAGTCAGTTGGAGGAAGGGTAATAAAGGAGGCTTTGATCAGATTTTTTGGGAAATGGGGGCAGAAAGCATGAAGAGTTTTGTTGCTGCTCTGAGTTTTATACAAACTAAAAGCTTGACACTGACAAAGGAAGTCCTCAGAGAAAGAAAGCAGCTCGAGATTTCAGTTGAGAATCTGCAGGAGCAGGTGAAACGTGGGTTAGCCAAGCTTGAGGGGATAAAAGAGACGAGGGAAAAACTTAAAGAATATGAAGCAGAGATCGGCAGAAATGAGAACTTTGAGTTTGAAGTTACTGTCAAAAAGCCTGTTCAGGAGGACATTTCTGGCTCTGGAAACTACATCACCAACTGTCAGCAGTGTCATGTCACCTGTCACTATCCATGCACCAGAGCAAATGATGCAGGTTTAAGAAACTGTCCAGCAATGGGATCAGATGGATACTGTACTCAGTGTCCAGGCAAATGTTACTGGAATGTACACTTTAACCAGAAGTACAAATGGGAGTATAAAGACGTTAAAGAGAAAAAAACAATAAAAGAGATGAAAGAAAAGTATGATAGAGCCAGAGGAGAGAAGATGACTGTTCAGAAAGTGATTGATAAACTGAAGGCTGAGTATAAAAGTTTGCAGGCTGACGTAGTGAAACTGATGGAGGAATCTTCCAAGTGTCTGAACAGACTTAAAGAGATAGCACTGAAGACAAACCCTCTGTCCACTCCAGAGTACATCGACATGCTTATTGAAGGAGAGAAATCTGAGGGCAAACCAGGCTGGAAGCAACGAGTTCAGTCTCTGAGGTCCATGAAGGAAAAAGCAGAGCTCACAGCTAAAATAGAGGAAGGAAAGAAACTCCTTCACCACTTTGAACAGAGATGATAAAGATCTCAACTCAGTCAACGACGACAAACGACACACGTAAAAAAAAAAACCCTCATATTTACTGTTTGCTTCCTGATAAGATCTCATTTTAAAACTGATTTATCTTTAACATAGAAGTGTAATTATGTTTTATTGGATATTAAAATGTTCAACTTCTGACTTTTTCCTTTCAGCTTCTTTATATTCTTTACGTTTGATCTAATATTAAGTTTGTTTTCTCAGTGACTCCTGATGTTGATGTTCATGGACTTTTTAATGTGTTGATTTTTATGCTTTTATTTAAAAAGTTTAATTTTACTTTTTGTTTCCTTTCCTGGATTTTTCTGGA
This sequence comes from Pundamilia nyererei, assembly GCF_000239375.1. Taxonomy (NCBI): domain Eukaryota; kingdom Metazoa; phylum Chordata; class Actinopteri; order Cichliformes; family Cichlidae; genus Pundamilia; species Pundamilia nyererei. Next base: position 530,810 of record NW_005187708.1, on the reverse strand, counting down.
TTTTTCTGTTGCTTCATAAAACACAGGAAATGTTTATCACACATATGAGAGCGGCTGTTTTATCCTCTGTGTGAGGGGACGTAGTTTTACTAACTCACACGTGTCATTTACACATTTACAGCTTCAGTTTCATTTGCTTCCTGTGCACTCGTGCTGCCGGTGTGTTAGCTTTATCTAAGTAAAACCCTTTACTGGAACAAAGAGACAATCCACTGCAGGGGCAAAACAGCAGTCCACCTAAAGAAAAGGCTCTTATACTCAAACAGATACAGATGTGGCTGCCGTACCATATATCAGAAAGAGAAGATACAACCTCTCTCATGACCCTCGGATGTATATGAGGTATGCCAGAACACTCTGGAAAAAGGAGTGAACGTCCTCCCATCTCATAGCACACAGAGTCGT
>NW_005187708.1:528585-529342 GCF_000239375.1 Pundamilia nyererei | reverse complement strand
GTATCTACCTTTTGGGAACCATGATAACAGGGTTCTTGCTGATCTTAGCTGGCTTGGACCTGTGTGATGGACCGAGTTGAAAACAGGAGGAGTCACAGGAATCATTTGAAAAAGTGGGTTGCCATTTAAACCAAAAATTATATTTACAAAAGTAATAAATGTTGAGCTCATAAAAGAGGTAAAAGAAACAAAACTCAACTCATGTAAAACCGCAACTTAACAAACCAACTGACTGCCCAAACAAACATAACTGACCTAAACATGAAATGACACACAAGGGTATATCTAATGGCTGATCAGACCACTATGACACATGAGGGGTAACTAATCAAAACACAACTGTAAACAAGAAACAATGCAGTACAGTCTGGTTTGATAATAAACTAAACACCAAAGAAGAAAATCATTAAACCCTAAACTCAAATATTTAATTAAGGGCAACAACTTTGTTTTTACATTAAAGAAAACACACATTCTCCCCCTTCAGCAGGAAGCGGTGGTGCAGTCCAATTATCCCTGTTGCATTTAATGCTTTCACACCCTGGCCACCACATTTTGTCTGGCAGCGACTTCAGAGTGTGGCCATGGGTTTGTCCATCACAACCACCTTTCTGATGATCACCATCCTCCCATGAGGCAAGCATGGAGCTCCAGACCGAGAGCGACTGATGGTCATTTGATATTTCTTCCATTTCTAAATAATCACACCAACAGTTGTCACCTTCTCACCGAGCTTCCTGCTGATGTCTAGTAGAAC
>NW_005187708.1:500925-502752 GCF_000239375.1 Pundamilia nyererei | reverse complement strand
TTTTTTCAAGTAACTTGACCAACACTGTTCGCGACCGACACATCACTATTTCCACTACAGATTACAGATTACATGCCCCAAAATGTATTTTTTTTAACATATTCCGTTACGTTACTCAATGAGAGTAATGTATTCTGAATACTTTGGATTACCTATTATATTACCATGCTTTTTACAACTACATGAATGTCCTATTGCTGTGTGATTTATTACTATTACTGGAGGTTACTCTCCATATCAACACCAGCTAGATGTTTAAATCTTAATATAAATGAGTGACAGTAGGTGGACATTAGGTCAGGCTGCACTTTTTGCAGCGATCTCGTATAGAAAACTATTCGGTGCGTGTATAAAACAGGTCCGCGGCTCTGAACCGTAGTAAAGGGACCTCTGGCTGATACGTCGGGTTCATGTCGGGCTCGTAGCTGAAAACTAGCTTTACTTTGTTGTCTGGGTCAGCTTTGCTAGCAGAGACAGAGAGAGGCGTTGAAAGACTGCTGCAACAGAGCTTATTGTTTCAGAGGAAAACAGGAACACGGTGTACAGTAGAGTCTTAACAGCTTACTTACAGCTGGGCTCGTCAGGCTCTCTGTTTGGCTGCAGTGGTTATTATTATATTTACATGCTTCCAGCTCCTGTTTCTGCTCCGTGACAGCTCCTACTTTTCCTTGTTCTCCCTCCTCGAGCTCACAGACACATCACAGGTACAGCAGTCCATTCTCCCTGCAGCAAGGACTACACTGCCCATCAGGCTCCATTCTTTAGGGCGATGCCTGTAGCACTCTGCTATTGCCTTCATATTAAATCATTTTTGTGAATAATTTTTAAAAATATTTCTTCATGTCATTATGCGAGCCGCAAGTAGAGGTGACATGGGCCACGAGACTGAGACACAGGCATTAGAGCTTCTTGATGCGTGTTTTGTTTGGGGCGTGGAAACCAAACATAGAGAGGGCATAGCCGAACACATGAAACAGGAAAAAAACCCCGTGTAATCCCTTTATTTCAGCAAAGTAATTGTATTCTGAATACCATCTTTTTAAACAGTAACTGTAACGGAATACAGTTACTCATATTTTGTATTTTAAATGCGTAACAGCGGTACATATATTCCGTTACTCCCCAACACTGCATATTTGGATGCAATGACGTCACAGCGACGCGACGAAGGCTGTCCGAATTCAAAGAGTGCTCAAAATGTGGCGACAAATGCGTCCTACTTTTCCCCAAATTTTAAGGATGGGTCCGATGTATCGTTCATGTCCTACTATATCCCAGGATTCATTGCGGGTCATAGAGGAGATTTGTTTCTGATACATACAGCTAATTTTGATTTTTTCGAATTGGTGATATGTTGTGGAGACCAAACGGCTTAATATATTAAAACGAGGAGAAAACGATCACTTCTTCACTGGGGTGAAGAATTGGGCCGCTACGGCGTGGATGTACAAGAATAAATCAGTTTACACATCATATTCATATGAGTGCGGTCCTATTAACCTTCATGCTGTACAGCAGCCGTCCCCAACCTTTGTTGCGCCACAGACCGGTTTATGTCAGACACGGAGCCTTTAAGGTGTCGCGGATGAATACAACCACATAAAATGATCCGACCAAGACAAAAACTGTGGTATTTTGTAAATACAATAATAAACGTGAATGTACTGTGTAATTGTGTAACTTTATTAGCAGCGTCCTCCTGAAAATGCTCCAACATTAACATCCTCCTCTCTGCCGCTTAATGCACCCTGGTCGCTATGGTAACGTGTACATATTTCTTTCAAAATAAGACACACAGCTACAACAAGGGAAAGACCCAGGGAAACA
>NW_005187708.1:484386-500331 GCF_000239375.1 Pundamilia nyererei | reverse complement strand
ATGATGAGCTGCTAGACCTCATCAGAGAGGACATGAGGCAGCAAAGAGAGGCTGAGGAGAGGAGAGCAGGGAGAGGATGGACCGACTGTTCACTTCTAGAAAGATTAGTTCCAAAATGAGTTATGTATTGAGAAATTTATTTATTTGAATTTATTTGTTACATTGTTATATGTGTTGCATTAGTTTAAAGGTTTTATGTTATTGATACATTGATTCAAACAAACAGTAATTGTCACTGAACTCAATTTGATTTACAGACATTTTTAACATGTATGAACATAACGCTAACTTTGAACAATATTACATGGATATTTATTTGATAGCAATAAAGTAAATAACAATAACAATTAAACAAGAGTATTTCAAATACACAGTATGTAAAGATGGAAAAACAATATTTACAGTTGTTCACACAGGATTAACCTGAGTGACCTGTTCCTGGACGGTTCTTTAACAACTGTAATAGATTACAGGAAGTCTCTGGCAGTGTTGCTGAATCTGCCCGAGCAAGATCAGACGTGGATGGGGTGCAGCAACTGAGACCTGCGGTTGGTCTTTTCTGCTCAGCGAGTGGAGAATCACACAGGGTGGTCTGCAAAGAGCTTCAGGATGCTTCCTCCCACTGGCCACTGCATCGTCCATCCACAGGGTTTGCAGGGCCGGCTCACTCGTGGCTGCCACTAAGATGTTTTCAGAAATATGAAAACAGATGGTGGATGCTATATTTTTAGTATAATACTTGTAACTCTGTAGCAGACAACAGTTTGATAAAGTGCTATGTAAAAAAAAAAAAAGATTAGATTGTATAAGTTTCAAAGACCTTTGGTTTATATATTTTATATAATACAGTACATGTATAAGGATGACCGATGTTGTGCCAAAAAATGACCGTCTGCCAAAAACTGATTGCACTTGTTGGTCTATAATACGTGAAACATGTCAAATGTATCCCTCATGAATGATATCAAGTCACCTTGAGCCACAAACATCATTCCTGTAACAAGGTAGAAGCTGCAATCAGTTTTTGGCAGAGACTTTTAAATATCCTTTATTTATCCAGTTCGAAAAAAAAAAAAAAAAAAAAAGTTGAAAATTAATTTTTTGAGTAATCTGCCCAAGAGGACAGCAGACAGCGCAACAAATATATCAACAGTTCTGTAAACATACTTTAAGTGGACAAAAAGGATCCGATTGGTTATAATGTAGGTACAATAACACAGAGTTACAAAAACACTTGAAAAACAGGTAATTTTAAAATTATATAACCCCTTTGTAAACCCTGTTCACTGAAGTCTATTTACCAACATACATAAAGATATTATACATATTATACACAGAAACATTGTAAATCAGTTTTTGGCAGGCGAACACCTTTTAGATTCAATTATCCGTGTAATTAGCTGAGTAATTCCTAAATGCGTGTAGATTAAAGGAAATTGTTTTACCTGGATATGATTGTCTCTGATGAGCCTCAGGTACAAAACATGCGGGTGACAACGATAAGGTTTTCCTAGCTACTCGAGAATTACAAATGTACAAAAATAACGGAGCGACATCTCTGGGTCCATTTTAAAGTTTTCGCACTGTGGCGCTAGCGACCGGAACAACACGGAAGTAAGGGCGGAGTTGAAGGCTAGAAGGCTGTCCACAGGCCATCTGTTATGTTGAATGCTCATTGTTTGTTCAATAAAGTTTCTATGGAGAAAAAAGGGGGGTGTCCACAGCCGCTCACTTCCTGACTACCCGTCCGTCTAAGGACACTACCTTGTGACGTAGGTAGGTAGTATAACTTGATTAACCCCTCCAACAAAGCCTGCTTAATATCCTTCTTTACTCAATATTTTGGTACGGAAAGTTTATACTGGGCAGCAATACTTAACAAGTCGTCTTTGCGACACAAGTCAATTTTTTCAACGCTAGGCTGATTAACAAAATCAAGCAGGTCAAAACTCATCTTCAACCGCAACCATGAAACGTAGACACCCTAAAATCACGACACACTTTGATTAATTTAGGTTGTCCACAGCATAAAACGATCCCGGACGAGCCCCCACTTGTGTTACGTCCCCCCCACCATGGTGGAGGCAAAGGTAGGAAGGAGACAGCAACACTGGACAACCACAATCAATGAAGGAGGAAGACAACAGGACAGTTAAGAATCAGGCAGGATTTATTGGTTGCTTGCCTTGATAGTCAAACTTAACAAAAGAAAAGAGGTGGGGGAGGAGGACTGGGCGGTTGACCCAAATCAAAGAAATTAATAAAACAAGAGGTCGAGAGCTCCCAGGGCCTAACTAAAACAAAAAATGCAAAACAAAAAGCCTAACTAACTACTCGACAAAAGGTCAGTGAAAACATACAAGAGTGGCATCAACCGCATAACCTAGTGTGACTAACAGTTTAAAACCTGCAACCAGTGTATAGGGTACCCCAGCTTACCTGTCTAGCCTCCCACCACACAATACAAAGAAGCCTGTTCGCAAATGTTGGTCATAAAGCAGAAGCTCGCAGCCACCAGCTGGCCAGGAAGCTGCTCATTTGTAGTGATCCTCGGAGAGTGATTGGCCACCTGTGCCCAGACCAGCCAATAGACACATGCCAATCAACTTTGAACTGGCCAATAGGTGGAGGCTTGACACCTGAAAGATAAAAAGTACACCAAAAGCAAAGCCACATCTCTTGGCACGTAACAAGCATCCTTCCCCTGAATTTGGACACAGCATATATAATTTCCTTTTTGTCTTCTTCTGTTTTACTGGCAGCTGGCAATAGACCCTGTGCACGAGAAAATGCTAAATTCCTGGTTTGAGACCGGATGTGGGGTTGTACATTTCCGGTAGCTTTACTTTGCGGTCAATCGATACTGCGAAGATATCCTCCAAAATCATGTCCAAAACTCGAAAACAGAAAGATCACGTTAAGTTACAAAGAGCAGAAGGTGGGAACACTCACTGCTGTTGTGTCATAAAAAATCTAATGATCAATTTTGACGTTTAAAGAGTTTAGATCGATCAGTTGTTTACATCACTCAACACAAGCAGAACTGCATCACTGCAGCAGAAGACACATCGTCCACATTCAGAAGCACATCTCTGTATAGTGACTGGTCTTATGATTTAAACAGGCAAATGTTCAGCATTCAAACTACAGGTGAAGAATAGTCAAACCAGATGTTTCCCCCGTTATGTCGATATCAGCTAGTCAAGTACACACCTACACAGCATGTTAACATACCATGTAAAAAGCCACACAAAAAATGAATGATTGCTGGTAACGGTTTCTATACATTAGTATTTACAAAGGGTATGTTGTGACTTACCTTCAAAATTACAGCAGTCCCTCGCTATAACGCGGTTCACCTTTCACCTCGCTGTTTTGCAGATTTTTTAGTGCAAGTTTACGCTTTTTTTTTTTTACGTCACATTGTGTCCTGCGTCCTGATCGCTGCAGACGATCTCCTCCGTGACGTCTCTCCTGTACAGTACAGAATCGCTGCATCGATCGCTAGCAGCGTGACTGAAGTGCAGTGCTGTATGTCCACGAAACGTTTTGCACCGTCAAAAAATAAAATTGGCTGCTTGATTTCACCTATCACTGGTTATTTTTAGAACATAACACCCGCGATAAACGAGGGACAGCTGAGAAATATAACATTTGAATCCATTTTCTCTTTTGCCCTGAGGCGCGAAAGATATCGACAAGTCGATGAACATCATTTACAGATATATTGGGTAAATGCCCGAGACATCTATAGATTCATTCATTTGCTTAACTTGTTTTGGACCGTAACCAAGGCGCGAATAGGACACCGGAAACAAAGCTCCCCACAGGAGTAGCATATGCTAACGTGCACATAGTCTAATTCATTTAATTAGAGGAAGAAGTACTGCCCTCAATTGGAAGAGAATGTAATTGTTCTGTCCATTATTCACGGCAGTCGCTTAGAGTACTAATCAGGTGAAACCAGATAATCTTCCACGGCATACCTGATCATTTCTCACGGCACAACTCTGTGGCATGGCACAGTGGTTGGGAAACACTGTCTTAGAGGACAAGAAGCAGAAGTCTGTATTTCCATTTCAGCCGCTGAGTTGGAGAGTGGAGGCAGAAAAATGCCCATCACCTTATTAAGAGGTGCCCAGCAGGTATAGTGTGTCATAAGTTGTGTGGATGAGGACCCTTATGCAAATTCACAGGCAGACAGAATTCCTCGGTTTATCCAGGCTGTTTCCAGGCTGTACAAAAAGGAAAATGATGTAGCCAGTTAAGAGAAACTGCGAGCAGCATTCAGCTTGAAGAGCGCAGTCAACCTCGAGAGCATGAAACTGCAGCAGAGCTCACAAAGCAGACACTCTCGACTGCACGATGGCTTCTTTGTGCACGTGTTTCGAGCAAACCCAAAAACAGTATATCAGCACAAACACCTCATGGCATCTGTCAGCACGGCGGTGGAGGGTCACTGAGTTGATACTGAACTCTTCCATATATCAAATTATTCTAGATTCAAATGTGAGGCCATCTAACTAAACTGAGTGATCAACAGGATTATGAGCCTAAGCACAGCAGCAGATCTCCAAAAGAACAGCTTAAAAAAAGTGCCAATGAGTTGCAGCGGCCCAAAGTCCAGACCTCATCCTGTTCACCTGGCCGAACGTTGTCAGACTGAAGAACACACAGTTCTTAGTACTCAGTTACTGTGTCTCTAACAGGATGGTCTGTGGATCTCCAGCTGTCTCACGGGCACTTTCCTGCTCACTGTGTCAAATTTTCAATTAATCCTCAGCCTTTTTAGTGTTAATGGTTCCTGCAATAAATGTGGTTTACCTATAGCTTAAAAAAAAAAAGCCCCACAGTTTACTGATGTCAGTTTTAAAGGATTACACGCTGCTACACTTGTGGATGAACTGTGTTCATATTATTCATGTCTGTCTTTGGAAAAAGAGACTGAAATCTCAGTAAAATTACATGTTCACATAAATAACATAACATTAATGTAATATACTAGAACATTTAGCTCAAGGCCTCGGAGAACAAAAGAACAGCATGACTGCAGGCTCGTAGTCTGGTTTTTCAGCGTGTACATTAGACACGTTTATTTCACAGGCCACACACTGCTCAGGGAAATGAGCCTGATGCTCTTCTGCTTTTCCACAAAAGTATGCTGAATTAGCGCTTATCACTTCCTGTCGGTGATGTAGCCAAGACCGACAATCATCACTAATTACTATGGAAACTTGTTGATTCTATAGTTACAGGGACCATTCAAGTCTGATACAAATGAAGTTGGGATGCTGCGTAAAAACTAAATAACAAGAGAGTGAAATGATTTTCAAATCTCTTAAACCCGATTTAGATTCACAAAAGATTATAGAAACATATTAAATGATTCACATGAAAGAAAAATGCTATCTTATGTTGAGCAGCAGCACTTAGGACAGGCCCATGTTTCAATGTGTAGCATCTCTTCTTTTCACTACAGTCTGTAAACATCTGTGAACTGAGGACAGCAGCTGCTGGACTTTGTCCCAATCTGATATCAGCTGCTCAGCAGTCCTGGGTGTTCGTTCATGTATTTTTGTATTCAGTATTGATGAAGCCTTTCCAGATTCCACAGCCTCCATACTATCAGAGATTCAGGTGTTTGAGCTGATTGCTGATAACAAGCCAAATGGTCCCTCTCCACTTTAGTCTAGAGGACCTGGCAGCCATGTTTTCCACTCAGTCCATTATATATGAGCTTTGTCCCAGAGAAGACAGACGTGTTTCTGGATCATGCTCACATCTTCTTTGCATGGAGCCTTAAATATGAATCTTTGGATGATACAGTTTCATGTTCAAAGTCACTTAAATGACTTCTCTTCTTTTTCAGCTCATAGAGGGGAAGAGTTTTTATCCACCTGCTGTCATGTAAGCAGAGCCTCAGAGAGCTGTGAGCATGACTGCAGGCTCGTACTGTGGGTTTCCTGCCTGCACACTGAACACGTATTTTCACAGGTCACACATGAATCTGAGAAACGAGCCTGAAGCTCTTCTGCTTTCTCTTCTTGCAGTGAAGGTTTTTTGTCCTCACAGTGAATATAAAAGAGAACGAAGAGCAGAGACCTCAGAGGATCACACAGCTGTCTACTGTAAGTACACCGACGCTGCTTCACTTTATGTTTTTGTCTTGATTACTGTGGTGGAGAAAATTTAAACAACTTAAAGTAACAGGTGCAGTTAGAGCAGGGACTGTTTCCTATTACTTAACAATTAAGAAAGTGCAACAAAATCTAAAAGTCACACTGAATCTAAATGTTATGTTTCAGATTCATCATTTTCTTTTTATTACAATTGTCACGGTCCTGGGTCTTTGGTCCAGGGTTTTGAGTTTTGGACTGTTGCTTCAGAACTCTAGTTATTAATATTTATATTTGTTATTCATATCATAGTTTGTAGTAACTTTGTTTTGACTGATTAAACTAGCAGCAGTGAGAACATCTGACTCACATCTGACCAAGCAAGGAGTTATTTGACACCGTAAAACAAACACTTTTTAAAATCTAGAACCCGATTAATATTTCTAATTCAATTCAATTTTTTTTATATAGCGCCAAATCACAACAGCAGTCGCCTCAAGGCGCTTTATATTGTACAGCAGACCGTACAATAATAGATACAGAGAAAAACCAAACAATCATATGACCCCCTATGAACAAGCACTTTGGCGACAGTGGGAAAGAAAAACTCCCTTTTAACAGGAAGAAACTAGGTCTGGGTATCGTCACTGATTTCTAAAATCTATTCGATTCTGATTCACAAGGTCCCAATTCGATTCAATTCGATTCGATTTAAATCTGGGAAATTTTGCCTCAGACAGTCAGAAATATTATAATTCAGTTCAGTACATTTACATATTTTTGTATCTATAAAAAGGAAGCTGACATTTTCCAGACTTTATCAAAGGTGTGAGCATCACAGCAGAGGCCTTTGTGTCAAAGCAGCTGAAGATAAAACACAGAAAAACATGAAGGTCATTTTCCTGGCCTGGATTTTATAAAAATATTCTGCAGTAGATCAAAAATGAAAGAAAACCATTAATCAACACACGAACAATAACTTAGAAGTACGGCTAAGCGTTTTGCATTTTGCATAATTTTAAAAAGTTTACATTTGTTCAAACCCTATCGAACAGCAGAAATTAGGTTTTCTTTTCGGAAGTAAGTAAAAGGGAAAAAAACAGCGTCCGACAGTGCTGTAAACAACGGTAGACTTGTGCGTAACAAGCAAGCGAATAATGCAGAAAACAGAGATTTAGGCAGGAAACTGTTCTTGAAGTACAGAGAGAGAGAGAGCTGTGCATGAAGTGTCAACCCGTTCTCACTCCCGACGCGTAACAGCTTTAGAATCAGCGCAAAAAGGACGTAAACACAAAGCACGGATCGGCCGACGGATCACAATCAGCGAGCTGTCAGCTTTCAGCCCCGACCATGTCCATGCCATCGGGTGAGAAAGTCACATCTCACTGATTCTGATCCACGGGTCCGCGCTTTGTGTTTACGTCTTTGTGCAGAATCTGTATTCCTGCTCTCACTTACGGTTTTAGCTGTTTGGTGGTTGTTGAAGTTTTGTGAGGTTTAACCTGAGATTCTGGCGTTTCGGGCAAAATAAATTTATATTAAAAAATCAATTCAGGATTTTAATGAATCGATATCATGTTATCCAAGCTAGAATCGATTTTAATCGATAAATCGATTATCAAAACCCAGCCCTAGAAGAAACCTCCGGCAGAACCAGGCTCAGGGAGGGGCGGGGCCATCTGCTGTGATTGGTTGGGGTGAGAGAAGGAAGACAGGATAAAAACATGCTGTGGAAGAGAGACAGAGGTTAATAACAAGTATGATTCAATGCAGAGAGGTCTGTTAACACATAGTGAGTGAGAAAGGAGACTGGAAAGGAAAAACTCAATGCATCATGGGAATCCCCGGCAACCTACGTCTATTGCAGCATAACTAAGGGAGGATTCAGGGTCACCTGGTCCAGCCAGTTTGCCAGTTCCATAATCTTAATTATGCAAATTCTCATGACCATTGATCAACAACCACTGACCAAAACCCACTGACCTCCCAGCCCATTGTTCCTCCAGTGGGCTGGTTTCAGTCATTATGCAAATGTCCTGTTTATAAGATTGGAGAAACCTGCTGAGACTGAAGACGTCACTTGGATGATGATGAAACGTTTCTCCCACAAAACGCTACGTCCAGGTGAACAGAATCAACTTTTGGAGATTTACTTACCTGGATGATTGAGCATGCAATCAAGACGGATGTAAATTGAATGGTACTTTCAGTATTGTTTCTACTCAGTGTGAGCAGTCAAAGCAGTTTCTTTCTAATTCACACACACATTCATACAGTGCTTCTACTTAACTTTCATTTACTCGCACAGATACCATCCATCCTTCTATCTTCTTGCACTTATCCAATTCAGGGTTGCTGGGGGGGTGGTGTCGACCCCAGCTGCCATCAAGCGAGAGATGGGCTACAACCTGGACACCAGCAAGCTCACGTTTTTCAATGAGTCAGGAAATACACATTTTTCCCTAACACTAAAACTAAGAAAATCCTAAATGGTCAAAAGTGACGTGGCAAACTGAATTTCTGGTTTGGTCATCCTCAAGGACAGACAACGAAAAACATAAACAGCAGCAGATGTCATGGTCCTGACTTTGGTGACCCAGTGTTGTTGATTATTAATATTCTTTGATTGGGTTTGTTTCTGGTTATATCTTTTGGTGTTTTCGAGTTCTTTGCTTTTGCCTCTAAGTCTTCCCTGTGTTACACGTCCCTTGTTTAGTTTCTTGTCTAGCGTCTCCTGTGTCTCCCCACTCAGTCATGTCCCCATGTCGCAGTTTGTTAATCTTGTCTCTGTGCTCCATCTTTGCTCTGTCTGTACTGTCAGCCAAGTCTCCTTGTTTGTTAATGTTTTCAGTTTTGCTTCCTTTCCGTCTCGTTAAGTCAGATTTGTCCCAGCTGTGTTTCCCATTCCCTCGTTACTCCCTGGTGTATTTAAGCCCGGTGTTTTCCTCCGTCATTGTCACGTCATACCCTCTCAGTGCTCCTGGTTCCTATTGTTGCTTCTCGTCAGTTCCTTGTTTCTAACTTATTTGTTTCTCGTTTTCTAGTTTCTAGTTATTGTTTTGTTCCTTGTATTTAGTGTTTGAGTTCATACAAGCCAATAAAAGCTGCCTCCTTTAGTTCATCCCTCCGTGTCCTGAGTCCTGCATTTGGGTCCTACATCCTGCCTGCCACAAAGTGTCACATGACAACAGGAAAGTGAGAACAGAGAACTGATAAGCTGTTTCTGATTACTTCCAGTTCACACTGAGCCATGGACTCTAATTCTGGTGGTAGAATGGAGTTGGCAGCACTCGGCCGGCCTTTTGGCCTGGGGATGCTGTACGACTGCCGCAGCGATGAACTTGTCCCTGGTAAGATTTCATCTTTAAAGTTCTTTACATGTTCTTTACGTCTTTACATGTCACAAGCAAAGTTTCATTGTTTTTTTGTTGTTGTTGTTGCTTTGTTTAATAGTAATCCGTTTAGGAAGCATGGTGGCACAGTGGTTAGCACTGTTACCTCACAGCAAGAAGGTCCTGAGTTTGAATCTATGAGGGCAGGTTAACTGATTATTCTAAGTTGCCCATAGGTGTGACTGGTTGTCTGTCTCTCTGTGTTAGTCCTGCCCAGACTGGCGACCTTTCCAGGGTGAACCCCACCTCTTACCCTGGGATAGGCATTTATAGTTGCAAGAAAAAAGTGAATTCTTTTCAGTTAACACCATTTCTGTATTGTTTCTACTTGAAATGTTGTCTAGTCTTTGTCTTAGTTCCAGTGATATTTTATTCAGATTTCTTCTGTCTATAAACCAAACAGACGAGAAACAGAGAGCACGTTTCTGCCATATTGGCTGCTCTTCATTGGTTAAATTCCCCACACATACAAGGGCTTGAACAATCAGGCCCTGTAGTATCTTAAAGACCACTTAGTACCGTATCACCTCAATAGAGCACTTTACTCTCACACTACTCATGCTTCCAGGATATTTGAAAGTAGAACATGATCGTGGCCTCCAGCTCGCACCGGAGCAGTTCACAGCTGAGTGTGAAGCAGCGGGAATGAGAATTAAATCCAAGTCTGAGGCCTCAGCTGGAAAATAGTGGAGTGCCCACTCTGGGTTAGGGATGAGCTGCTTCCCCAAGTGGAGGAGTGTAAGTGTCTTCTGAACGAGGGAAGAAGGAGACTGACAGATGGACTGGGGCTGTAATGATACAGATACTGCACGGATCACCTCCTGTCACAGTGAAGACAGAGCTGAGCGTAACACAGAATTCTGTTTTTTCAGTTCTGTTTACCATTTAGTAACCACAGAAATACTCGTTGGAGATCTGGCTTTTGAACAGGGAACTATAGGGGGGACAAAGGGGAGGTCAATCAGGAGAGTTTGGGGGGAAAGGCTTCATCCACAGGAAGCTTTGCTCTGCTTCACTGGAACACCTGACTGAGTAGCTTTTAATGAAATCCTTAGCAAACAGGTTTACCTCCATTTCCCTGTGAGCAAATTTAATATATTCAGTGATGATATAGATTACTGGCTGCCAGTTCACTTCAAATGTAATAACTCCATACTGCTTGCACACAATAAATGATCTCAGATTGTCTACACCATTTACAAAGACGAGGAAATCCCATGATTTTAGTTTAATCACATTGTTTCTCTAGGAGAAGATCACACTGCATTTCATGAATAATTACCACTAATTACAAAAAAAATACATTAATTTCAATCCAACACGTGAGGCCTTCACATTAAATTTACTTTCTGAATGAATCGATGAGTTCAACTAGATTTTTGTGTCTTTTTTTTTTTTTTTTTTTGCAGGAATCACATTGTGGGATCGTGATGCCCTGATGGAAGACAGAGGAGACAGGCCTCAGATATACAGTGATTTTGAAATGGTTTCATCTGAATCAATTCAGGAGAAATCCTCAGCTCTAAACGTTAGTGCGTCACTAAAGGCCAGTTTCCTGGGTGGACTTATTGAGGTTAGTGGATCTGCCAAATATCTGAAAGATACTAAATCTTCCAGAAATCAGGCCAGAGTAACACTGAAGTACAAGGCAACCACAAAGATCCAGGAGCTGTCCATGAATCATCTTGGAAGAGGAAACGTGAAGCATCCATATGTTTTTGATCAAGGCTTAGCAACACATGTAGTCACAGCTATTCTTTATGGAGCACAAGCTTTCTTTGTGTTTGACCGTGAAGTTTCTGAACACGAAGATCATCAAGAAATACAGGGCAGCTTGAAGATGATGATCAATAAGATTCCCTTAATTTCTATAGAAGGTGAAGGCTCTCTGTCACTGACTCAAGAGGACAAACAAAAAGCTGATAAATTATCTTGTAAATTTTATGGAGACTTTCGCCTCCCAAAAACTCCAACAAACTTTCAAGATGCCATACAGGCCTGCCAAGGTCTGTCAGGATTACTGGGACCCAATGGAGAAAATACTGTACCGGTGAAGGTCTGGCTGCTGCCACTGACAGTTTTAGATTCTTCTGCTGCTAAACTCGTCCGTCAGATCAGTACAGGATTAGTTCAAGAAGCACAGAGTGCACTGGAGGACTTCAGTGAGCTGGAAATGAGGTACAATGATGTACTGGGAACCAGCACTGCAAAGGAGTTCCCACAGATTGATAAAAAGCTTAAAAGTTTTAAAGAAATGTGCTCTGAGTTCAAGCTGGATTTCCAAAAATCTTTGGCCAAGAAACTTCCATCAATCCGAGGAGGAGGAGAAGAGGAAGCTGAGCTTGCAGAGATCCTGAAGAAGAGACATTCTTCACCTTTCAGCAGCAAAAACCTGAACGAGTGGATGGACTGTAAAGAGAGAGAAGTTGACACTTTAATGTCTTTTACCAGCAGGATGAAAAACACCAAAATCACCTCGTCTCAAAATGATCTGTACAAGGAAAGTCTGAGTGCAGAGCATGTTGTGTGTTTTGTTTTCACCTCTCTGGGAAAGGATGAACCGTACCTCTCAGCTTTATCAAGATACTTAAAAGGAAAAACCAACCCAGACCTTCAAGATCCTCACACTCATGATGTAGAGAAGGAACAATGGTACGCCTCAAAAGAAGTAACGGCTGAAATGAGGAGGAAAGCAAAACTCTTCAGTGATTTTGCAGAGGCCAACGAGGAGAACAAGAACATGAAGTTCCTGACAGTGGGGTTAACTAATGAGACCCAGGAAGGTTCCAGCATCTACCTTTATGAAGGTGGATTTGCTGTCAGTGAGAACTTTGAGCCTCCTTCAAAGCCTGAAACTGTGACTGTAGCTGACATAAACCACAACAGTGTGACACTGAAGATTTCTCCACCCAGATTTGGAGCAGAGAACATCACCTCCTACTCTGTTGAGTACTGTGTCAGTGGAGAGGATGGATGGCAGCAGAAGACAGAAGCAAAGGCTGAAGAAGTCACAGTGAGAGATCTGAAGCCAAACACAGAGTATGTGTTCAGATGCAGAGCAGTGACCTCAGCAGGTGTCGGGCCGGATAATCAAGTTTCTATTAAAACTTTACCCTGCAGCCCTCCTGGAAAACCTCGACTTGAACCAAATTTAACTGAGATATCAGTGAGCTGGGAGAAACCTGCTGAGCTCGGAGAGGATGTGCAGATATTGAGCTACATTGTGGAGTATTCAAAAACAGATGATAATGAGGAAGCTCTGCAGTGGAACCAAAAAGAGTCAGCAGGTGAAAAGGTGATCCTGTCAGGTCTTCAGACAGATACAGAATATGCAGTCAGGGTCAGATGTGATTGTGGTTCAGCTGGAAGAAGCAAAGAAAGCATCACTGTTAAAGTCTGCACAACATTTAAACGCCTCGCAGAACTTCTCAAAGATAAAAAGGAAACGATCAAATCTGATTCCTCCTCAGTTTACAAACTGTCTCTGACAGAAGAACACATGAACATAGATGGATGCAGGAAGTTTAACTTTGGAGAAGAAAGCACGAGGCAGAGTCGTACAATAATGCTTTTTGGAGCGACTGGATCAGGAAAGTCCACTCTGATCGATGGGATGATCAACTACATTGTTGGTGTCGAGTGGGAGGACAGTTTCAGGTTTAAATTCATTAATGAGGATCAGTCAACATCACGAGCTCACAGTCAGACCTCTGAAGTCACTGTTTACAAAATCAACCACCAGGATGGATTTCAAATCCCGTTCTCTCTGACCATTATTGACACTCCAGGCTTTGGAGGTACAAGAAGCATAGAAAGAGACAGAGAGATCACAGAGCAGATACGTAATCTCTTCTCTGCTCAGCACGGTGTCACTGAAATCAATGCTGTGTGTTTTGTAGCTCAGGCTGCTCAAGTGAGATCCACAACACAGAAATATGTGTTTGATTCAGTGCTCTCAATCTTTGGCAAAGATGTGGCAGAAAACATCAGGATCCTGGTGACATTTGCAGACGGTCAGCGACCTCCAGTTCTAGATGCAGTGAGCGCTTCAGGTGTCCCATTACCTACAGCTGATGATGGGCTGCCTGTTCACTTCACATTTAATAATTCAGCCTTGTTTGCACACAACAGATCATCTCAGAATGACGACACTGTTTACGAAGATGAAGAAGAGGACAACTTTGGTCAGATGTTTTGGGAAATGAGCACAAACAACATGAAGAGTTTTTTTGATTCTGTAGAAGTCACACAAGCAAAAAGCTTGAAACAGACCAACGAGGTCCTCAATCAAAGAAGCCAGCATGAAATAGTAGGACAAGCTTGGTGGAAATTAAGCAGACTGCGGTCAGTCGGGCTTCGGGAGCTAAAAGAGACGACTAAGAAACTAAGAGAGTTTGAGGCGCAGATCAACAAAAATGAGAACGCCGAGTTTGAAGTTACAGTCATGAACCCTAAGCAGGAGGATGCTGGTAATTTCAGTACCAACTGTAAGAAGTGTGAGTTTACATGTCATTATCCCTGTCCTGTGAAAAAGGATGCAGCTGAAAATTGCTGTGCTGCAATGGATTCAAATGGATGCTGCACTGTGTGCCCAAGCAAATGTTCGTGGGAAGAGCATGTCAACGAGAAGAAAAAATGGGAGTATAGAGAGGATACACGGAAACAATCAGTCAGAGAGCTGAAAGAAAGCATCGGTGTCACCGATGATAAGATGACTGCTGAGGCTCTGGTTAAAAAACTGGAAAGTGTATTTTCTGATAAACTGCCTGATGTGACGGAATTGGCGAAAATGTCGTGTAAGTGTGAGGACACGCTTAAACAGATAGCACTGAAGCCAGATCCTCTGTCCACCTCAGAATACATCGACATGCTGATCGAGGAAGAGAAATCAGAGGCCAGCCCAGGCTGGGAGAAACGAGTGCGGCACCTGCAGGGGCTGGGAGCTAAAATACCACAAACATGTGCAATACTGTGATTGGTCAGAAAAACAAAAAACAAAAGAAATCAAATGTGTGCAAGTCTAATTGTTCACGTGATTGAGAACAACAAGAATAACGCCAAGTAATTCTGATGCACTCATAAATATTTACTGCATGGACATAAATGACTAAATGAAGCAGTAATACTGGTATTAGTGGAGCTGTTGATCATATTAATTTACATAAAAGATCACAAATTCTCAAGTTGTTTTCTTTTTACCTAATTAATGTTCAGAAGATAAGACAAACTGACTGATTGGAGACTTATTTAACAAAATCATGCTGCACCTCTGTGCCTCAGATTAATCATGATTGTAATTTGTTCATCTGAACAAAATCAACTTGAGCGTGGATCAGGATTTTACGATTGTATGAAATCTGATCATTTAATGTTCAAGTAGAAATTATTTTCATTTTAAGACTTTCACTCCAATTATTCTTTCTTACCTGTTAATGATCATTTTTAAACTTGACTGCAATGAGAATTAATAACCAATAAATAAATTGCATTATCCTAAAGTGTTATCGTCTGTTTTTGCCTCTAACTGTGAACGTCATTATAAATTGTTGTGGTAGAAACAGAGGTGGGAGGGTTGTTGTTCGATGTGAAGAAACTGTCTCATTGAAGACCTTTTTTACACTCTTTCTTTTTTAAATATTTTTTGGCCTTTTTCAGCTTTATTTCATAGACACAGTGAAGAGACGATAGGAAAGCGGCGGCAGAGAGAGAGGGGGGCAGACATGCGGCAAAGGGCCCCAGGTCGGACTTGAACCCGGGCTGGCTGCTCTCAGCCGTATGGCATGTGGTCGCCTGAGTTAAACTGGCGCCCTTTTCACACTCTCATAGACATACGTGCCAACCCTCGCGATTTTTCCAGGAGAATCCCGAATTTCAATGCCCCTCCCGAAAATCTCCCAGAGCCTCCATTCTCCCAAAAATGAAAAACCATATCCCAGAATTCATGGCGTCTCAATTCCAGTTTCCAACAATGGCGGCAGCTATTTAGTTTTAATATTACTCTTATTACTCTTTCTGGTCGCAAAATAAACTTTTAACATATTTTCAGGCGAGAATGTAGCTGTGTAAACTTCAAATAGCTGAGCCGGCGAGAACAGCAAACTCCCGGCACATCGTTTTCAACGCCCCACGGTCTTTCGCTACTCGGGTTAAACATGATATATAAGTCACTTAGATAACTTAAAATGTTATTGTTTGACTTCTTTCAGTGTTTTATTTGTTCCTGAGTAAATCGGTTTGGCTGAGATTAAAGTTATTAGCTCAGATTAAATAAAGCTTTATTAATCATCGGGTGGGTTCCTCCAGGGTTTTCACACAGCTGAATAAACGTCAAACACAAAACTGATTAAACAGAAGTGTGAGACGGTCGAGAATCTACGCCAGCGTCCGGTTATATTTTAGATAGCAAGGAGCAGACGGCCGAGTTTCACTCCACCGAG
>NW_005187708.1:481542-482766 GCF_000239375.1 Pundamilia nyererei | reverse complement strand
GTCCCGTATTCAGTAAGTGAAAATAAAATAAACAATAAAAGGTGAATCAAATGGACCATTACGGCAAGGCTGGGATGGTCAGTTTGGTAAAGTAAAATCCGTTGGGTATCTTTCTTTGCCTTTAGACAACAATTCTGATGGCAAAAGACCCAAATGGGACAGGCCAAAAAAAAAAAAAAATTATTTATTTAAAAGTAAATAAACACTGTAAAATTGTGTCTGTAAGATCGGGGGGTCCCATTTCACTGCAGGGCAACCTGCATGTGGCAAATAAAGCTTTGATTGATTGATTGATTGATTGATTACAATTCCACTATTCATTCACTCTCACATTCTCACACACTGGTGGAGGCAGCTACAGTTGTAGCCCTGGGGCAGACTGACAGATCGCGCCATCAGCCCCTCTGGCCAACACCAGTAGGCGGTAGGTTGCCCAAGGACACAACGACCAGGACAGAGAGCCCGGGGATCGAACCGGCGACCTTCCGGTTACAGATGCGCTTAGAGACTGCATCACTGTTCCTCCGCCGCAATCCACTCTGACTATTTTCTGAAGGGTTTGCTAGATTGTTAAGGTGTGGATGGCTTTAAACTTTCTTAACCTAAATGAACAGAAAACAGAGGTGATTGAGTTTGGTCCCTGTGACCACTGCGACTTTGGCCCCTTAGAAATTTATTTAAAAAAAAAAAAAAACTTTCGCGAGGAACCTACGAGTAATTTTTGACTCTAATCTAACATTTGATAAACAGATTAATGCTGTACTCAAGACCAGGTTCTTTCATCTTTAGCTACTTGTTGAAGTGAAGCCATTTCTCTGTTTTAGAGACGTTGAGAGAGCTATCCATGCCTTCATTTCATCTTCGCCTCGACTACTGTAACAGTCTTTACTCTGGTGTTAGTGTCATCAGTTAGCCGCCTGCAGCTGGTCCAAAACACTGCAGCACGGCTACTAACTGGCACATGCAAGCGAGAACACACATCTCCCATACTGCCATCATTACACTGGCTGCCAATTAGCTTTAGAATTAATTTTAAGATTTAATTTTTTTTTTTTAAGGCGTTGCACGGGTTCGCACCCTCACACCTTTCGGATCTTTTAAATTGTACACTCCTACAAGATCACTGAGGTCTGTGGATCAAATGCTCCAGGCTGTCCTGAGGTCCAGATTAAAGCACAGAGGAGATCGGGCCTTTGCTGTAACTGCTCCTAAACTGTGGAACAA
>NW_005187708.1:480472-481522 GCF_000239375.1 Pundamilia nyererei | reverse complement strand
GGTGCTCTTGAATACAAATCCTCTGTTGGTCTGTGAGTTACCTGAACGCATCGATAAAACTGTAGCTGTAGAGTACAAGGACGAAGGATGCTGCCTACTACTCTCCAACCACAAAGACTCACCTGATGACATATCTGATAATATTATAGATCCCTGCAGGTGATGCACAGAAACACTCCAAAGCCAGCAGCTCAAAAAGAAAGAGTCCTGGAAAATCATCAGTCTGTGTTTGGCCTGTGTCTCTAAAGCCGTATGGATGTTTTTCCCCATACAACATAAATATAAGAATTAAGCATGAAACCAGGTAAAAAAAATATGTTGTATGAGAAAAAGCAGTAAGTATCATAAAGGTTTTATAAAACCATAACAGTCGGTCGCTGTGTTTCC
This sequence comes from Pundamilia nyererei, assembly GCF_000239375.1. Taxonomy (NCBI): domain Eukaryota; kingdom Metazoa; phylum Chordata; class Actinopteri; order Cichliformes; family Cichlidae; genus Pundamilia; species Pundamilia nyererei. The sequence continues at coordinate 481,135 of NW_005187708.1, read as the reverse complement.
ATCAGTCAGCGTAACGGGCACGTTGTACACGTCCTCGTATGAAGCGACAGGAGGTCAGGACGTCTTCAGGCGTCCCAGATGCTGACTGAAGGTCTTTCTGCCTCTTTCAGGCTTTTTTCATCTTATTCTGAAACCAGAATTAAAGCACAAGTGTCCATTAAAAGTTAGTAAAACTCTGGATCTTCAGATTGTGATGTTTCAGCTCAGTTTATAAAAAAATGAAAACCTAAAAATGTAAAACTTACTTTAATTTTGTGAATTAATTAAGACCTGTAGGAATCTAACCAACCTAGCTAATTACTTCCTGGTTATTATAATAACTTCCATCACTTTATACACTGTAATCAGAGAAAGTACATTATCTAATGGATTTAAGGTACAGAGCAATGTAAATGTAAGACATCCAACCATCAAACAACACATGCTGCTCATGTCTGAACGAACAGGTAAACTTTGATCTCCATTCAGAGGTCAAAGTAGGTAAAAAGTCTGATTCGGATCACTCAGCTGCACAAAGGACGAGGTCAGAGGTCAAAATATTTCAATAATGACCCTGAAAGATGATCCATCCATTTGTTTTCAGATGTGCACTTCCAGTATAACAGGTTACATCCTGGGCAGGTCTCTGATCCCTCACAGGGAACAATCACGTGTTCTCACACC
>NW_005187708.1:478149-479781 GCF_000239375.1 Pundamilia nyererei | reverse complement strand
CCTAAACACAAGCTAAACTGACTCATTGCATTAACTGTATATGGCTGAGCTGAGCCTGAAATAACAACATTCATTATTTATAACCAATGTTTCAAGGTCAAATTAATCACAGCTGTTTACTTTGAACAACACAACTCGTTTCATTGAAAACACCTTTTTCATTCACAATAAAATAATATCTTCATACCGTCATCCTGTGTCCGGCTCCTCTCCTGCTGCTACATCTGCTCCTTTCATTCATCCAAATAAAGTTGATCGATCACCAGCAGACTTGCAGCCTGACTGTGTGGCTCCCCCTGGTGGTTGTGTCCTCAAACAACCACAGGGAGTTTATACCTGCTGCTGACCCGTCCCCTTTCATTAAGGTCACAGTTTCGAGTCACCTCGCAGGTTTTCTCCCACTTTAGCTGATGAGGGTGATACGATAGTGATTCATGGATCAATGAGGCAAAAATGTGAACTGACAGCGTTTGAATAATGTGGCAGAAAATCAGGTGAACGAGACGCTTTTGAGTAAATCGCTGAGAGCAGAGCTCGATGCTGCAGTACAGTTAATATTAATCATGTATCCTGCAGTCTGGAGGCAGTTTGGAGGATTTGAAGAATCACAGTTGGAAGATATTTTTTAAACTGAAATTTTAAAGCTATATTTAAATCGTTTGTTCCTGCAAACCTGTGAAAAATCAAAGGTTTTAAACGCTGAGCAGCTTTTTGTCCTTGAAGCCGTCACATTTAAAAACATCCAGGAACAGCTCGAGTTTGTGGAAGTTGACCTGATGACCTGCTGGTTGGTGTGAGCTGTGAGTCATGGTGCTGATCTGGGTCCTGTTCCTGGGGTTTGGTGGTTTTTGGTCCTCACCTTCTGTTTTAAATTCATATTTTTAACGTGCCTTCCACAGATGATCCGTACGGTCTGAGACTCACCTGCAGGTCCATCAGATGGTTTCGTTCCTCGTATCTCCACAGTCTGTGTTCTTCTCTCACTCTTCACAAACATCTTCTGCGCCGAGCGTCCTGAAACTGCCCGACGCTTCAGCGTAACAACATCGGTGTGGTCTGAGGATTAAGGCTGGTGACGTTACCGTCGCTGGGACTGAAGTTTATTTTAAGCTGTTTGTTTTTTCTTCTCCTTCACATCTCTGAAGTCTGTTTGTGTTTGTGAGCCTTCCTGGAGCAGCAGAGGGAGCTCGGAGCCTCCACGTCTCCTCCGGCCTGCAGGCCTGAACTTTATTAAATTGCTGTTATTTAGTGCAGGAATTTCCTGCCATATCACCCAGTTTCCCAGACCTGGACTCAGACTGGTCCCAGACCAAAGGAAGTTCACTGAGGATGTCCGAGGTAAAAAGACTTCTGCCTCTGAAACAGGTTTAAATGTTTACGTGCTGGATTTGCAGAAATCAGCTGAATGAGATGAAATTCAAACCCGCTGCACGGCACAGGAATAAAATCTAATGAATCAGGTTCAATGACGGAAACAGAACTAAACTGATGAAAGATGGAAACGAGGATTCAAGCTTGTAAAACTAGACTCAAGTTTCGATCTTTAGAATCAAATCTGGTTTCTTTTAAAAGTGAAATCAAACATGTTTATACTTCTGTCTCCAAACAGTTTGTAAAGTTGTGAACGTGTTG
>NW_005187708.1:475773-476982 GCF_000239375.1 Pundamilia nyererei | reverse complement strand
CCAAACTATGTAGAGCTGATGGGTTTTGGTCAACCCTGAGGTCACAGTCACAGCGAGGGGTGCGTTTGTTTCCTGACACTGGGACGTCTGTATGACACGTCCAGCTGCCTGCTCATGATAGAGTGATGAAGAGACTGAAACTAGCAAAGCTGAACTGAAAACTGCAAGTAAACCTGCTGAAAAGCCCTCTGCAAACCCGCTGCACCTGCTACACACCAGAGAAACAAACGATAACTGTGATGCTCATTACCTGCAGTGATGACGTGATGAAGCTGTTTCCCGCGGACTCCTCTGTATCATAATTCATTAAAATGATAAACTATAATCAGCCCAAACTCAGCAGCTGCCTCGCGTTTCTGCGCATGCGTGTAAGAATTATAACCGATCTCATTAAGTGGAAGCGCGTTTGTGCAAAAGCTTTGATTGTTTTGCCACTAGCACCCGGCATGCAATGCGCGAAAGTCACGTGGTCTGTCAATCTCTACGCAGCTACCGTTCAAACCTCAGGGAATGATCCACAGTGCGCATGTGTAGAAAATTCAAAAACTGCTCCTCCGCTCTTTTTGACAAGCTCCAGTCTTTGCTAACGGACAGTGGCCACGCCCACAAATTAAACGTAGTGCAGAGCCGTAACGGTATGGGATCAGAAGGATGCCGCCTTGAAATGAAACTGAAAAAAATATTGAAGCTGAAAAAAAAATGTAACTGAAATAACTGTACTGAAAAATCTTGTATTGAAAGTGAAAAAAAATTTGATAGTGAAAAACGATTAATTGAAACTAATCTTTTTGTTTTCGCTTACATTATTTTTCAGTTTGATGTTAAGGTGGCATCGTTCTGATCTCATATAACCGCTAGTAGGCTAGTTTTCAGAGACCGCTAACATACTGCCACAAGACGGCAGCACGCTCCAACATGGACATAACCAGAAACACTTACAGGAGAATCATGTGACAGGGAAGCACGTGATATAAATACACCATGACATCATTGTACACACCTGTGCTGCACAGCCAGTTGAATCAAATAAAAACTGTTTCAAAGTTTTGGCAGCTTTGTCCCAAAATAAAGTTTAAACATTAGAAAAGAAGCTGACAATAAACCAGTGATCTGGGAAGTAATGAAGACTTCAAAAAATCAGTGTTTAAAATTTCAGCTCAGCTAACAGGTACTGGCACAAGATGGCGCTGCACATGTTCTCACAACTGA
>NW_005187708.1:473298-474335 GCF_000239375.1 Pundamilia nyererei | reverse complement strand
GAATGTAAGTCAACGTGTCGTCCTCAGAGGTGCTGAAACCGTGGCTGTGTGTGTGTGTGTGTGTGTGTGTGTGTGTGTGTGTGTGTGTGTGTGTGTGTGTGTGTGTGTGCCAGGCTCAGGCTGCCAAAGTCCCGATTTATGCCAAGATTAATTATGAGCATGTTGTCCAGATCGGGATGAAAACTGACATGACATGTGCAGTAATCACATTACAGTTCACACACGGCTGTGTGTGGTGCAGATGGGAGGATAAATCCTGCTCGCCACATGTTTTACACGAAGCATCTGAGCCGCCGCCGCTGAAGGTCTGAAGGCTCGTATGTGTTTCAGTCGTGGTGTCGAACTGAGAACATTCCTGCAAACATGCAGGAGGAAAATGCTTCATGTCCTTCACAGAGGAGATGAGGATATTATCCACATCCACCCTAAACATTCACACAGCGTTCAGAGAGATGTGTAATTGCTGGAGGGAGCATTTTGTTAAGTGTGCAGCTGCTCATTTCCATACAAAGTCAGTCCAAAACCAGTTTGAAGTGGAACATGAACTACAGCTCCCGATTTACCCATGTCGGTCCTGTCGTAAGTCAAAATCAGTATTTTTGTACATTTCTCTGAGTTATTTACAAAAGTATTTTCATTTGTTGTCATTTGTGTTTGATAAAAATGTCTTTGCTTTTGTTTCTCTGTGTTTGAAGTCATCAGGAACTCATCCTAATAACCCGTCACATGATCGCTGTTGGCTACAGTGGAACATTTCACAAGATTATTGATCATCTTCCCAGAGTGGAAAATATTCCATTGATTACTCTGATGATGCTGTGCTGTTTCTTTCTGATCCACTTCACACCTCTCTTTGATCCCTCATGTATATATTTCCTGACACTCACAGACATCTTGACTCTATCTCATCTACACATATTCATAATATATCAAGGAAACTCGACCAGAAACGGTTTAAATCAAGTTCATACCATGTATGACAAACATATTTTTAAGCATCCATCCATCTTCATCCGCTTTATCCGAGGCCGGGTCGC
>NW_005187708.1:461878-463126 GCF_000239375.1 Pundamilia nyererei | reverse complement strand
AAGAGGAAAAAGGAGGGAGGAGGGATTTCACAGAAGTTTGACACGAATGCACGTCGCAGGCGGGGACACGGCGGAGCGGTGCGGACCAGTGCGGGATAAGTGAGTGTAGGTGTGCCGCCAGCCTGGCTTTGAAGTTTTTTTTTATTTCTGGACGAACCCGGAGCCGCTCCTCCTCCACCCAGCAGCAGCGGGCAGCTCATGCATGCGCCGCCTGCACAGCAGCGGGTGTTTCCCGGACTTTGGCACACTGCAGGTCCCGCTCGGTCCGAGCCAGATCTGCACTTTTCGGAGCCAGCTCCAGAGTCAGCCTGCGCGGTGCACGCCGGCGCACACAGCCTCTCCGGCGGGGAACTACATCTGTGAGAGTCGGTAGCTCAGCGGAGCTTCACTTGTTAGCGGGACTGCTGGCTGAGCCGTCCCCGGAGGCTCGCTGTTGTTGTGCCAGTCTGCCCCCCGACGCTCCGTCCGGAGGGCTTTTGGCTCGGAGGGATTTTCTTCAGCCCTGACTTGGAGCGGTGACAGCGGCGGGTTTATCCGGCGGAACCGCGAACAAAAACCGTCCTGTGTGAGGACTGCATGCGGCTGAGGCGGATCTAGCCGAGCCAGACCACCACCATGCCAGTGAGAAAGAAAGGTAAGCCGCTTTCACTTCACATATTAACTAGCAAGCTAGCAGGCTAGCCGTTCAAACTCCGGCTGCTCCTTCGTTTTTAAAGACACACAGGACTCGAACAAACACGGGACACGCAGCGGCTCACACGCCACACGAGCCGAACACGGCCCACACGGCTCGCTTTGGCCCTGCTGAGCTGAGCGGAGCCGTGCCAAGTCAGGTGAAGTCAGTTAAAGTAGGAGCTAGCCGGTTAGCCACTGCTGCTAACCAAGTTGTAAATGGGGCACCTTGTGTGGAGAACTAAAAATAAACTCTAATATGAATAAAATATTCACCTCGTCCTCAGCAGTCAGCGCGCGATTTAGGAATATAATGAACTGTAAAAATTTAGAAAAATATCCTGAGTTCGTTTACACGTTATTAACCGTGTATAACTGTACTTTTATCCCGGGAAAAATAACGATTGTGCCCGGGGCGGTGGAGGCAGTGAGTTAAAGAAAAGCCACTTATTTAAGTCAATGAAAGATTCACCTCGTTCCCAGCGCTAAGTGCACATTTCATGAATTAGATTAACTGTAAAAATTTAGAAAAATGTTCTCATTTAGTGAACTCATTCATAAGTACGGAGACCTCCA
>NW_005187708.1:458800-460504 GCF_000239375.1 Pundamilia nyererei | reverse complement strand
GCCAGCACTTCCAGCTCCACGTTGTTTTATGGTTTTGATGGTTTTATGTCTTAGTTCGAGTTTTCTCTGCTGGTTCCAGCGTGAGCCGAAGGATTCAGGCTTCTTGCCTAAATTAGGCTTGAAACAACAATAATGAAACCAAGACCAGAAGCAGGACGCAGCGAACTGCCAATTCATCTAAATCAGTGCTGACGGAGGCGAGAGGCCCAACGCGCCGCCTCCTCGGGCTTTGTGTGTGTTTTATTTACAGGCGAGACTCACAGCCAATCAGCAGCAGGCATGAATCGAAGTGAGAGAGCAGGTTAATGATGGTAGAAACAACAATCTGATGGTAAACGTGTCGCTGTGTGCATAACTGTCCAGGAAGCTGTCTGTGTGAGGTTCTTCTGTCCTGTAAATGATCCAGTTAATTAGAAGTCGTAAGAGTCACATGACATCGCTCAACAATAACGACCTCGGTAGATTCCTTCGGGTTCTGACTTCCTGAAACTCTGCGCCGAGCCGACGCTCTCGCTGCCGTGCTGCAGTCACGCACTGACCTTTATTTAAAGCTGATTCACCAACAAGTAAACCAGCAGAAATGTGACCATCCAACAGAGTTGCAGTCAAAGTCCTGAATCTTCTCCACGTCCAGCTGCAGCGATGTTACGCTGTTTGCATGTCTGTGATCGATCGGTGTTATTGGACGATGATCTGCATTAAAATGATGTTTAGTTGAAGCCTCGAATTTAAAGCAAAGCTCTGAATGAAGCCTTCGGGTCATGATTTGAGGCGACTTTCTATTTACTACTTTCAGCTTAATCATTTTATCAGATTTGCTTTGGTCTGAATGTGACTGTCAGCAGCAGACATGTAGTAAATCTGTCCTTAATGCTTCCCTCTGAGCCGAGCCTGATACTCTGACCTTTATACTTATCCGCTGGGGAGAGGCCTCTTTAACTCGTTTATACTCCTTTAAAACCTGCCCGCAGTCTTAAACGCATGCATGTTTGGATTTTTAAAGTATTATTTCCCTCTCCCGGTGCGTGCCTGCTGCCAGTGCAGCTCAGCGTTTCAGCACAGAGGGATTATTTGTGCCCGTCTGACGGTTTGAAGCGGCCCTCTGCTGCCATCTCGTCTCAGATCAGTCCTCGTTAGTCGCTGAGCCTCGGCTCTGTCGTATCCCCGGCTCACCTCTCTCGCTGCTTCCTCCTGTTGTACAGACGCACAGCGAGCGCTGCAGCTGCTGGAGCAGTACCGGGCCAAGCTGAACCACACCGAGGACCGGCAGCTCCGACACTCCATCCAGAGGGTCATCGACATCTTCCAGAGCAATCTCTTCCAGGCTCTCATAGGTACGGTCGCCTCTCTGACCACAGAACACCTCACACACGGTTACCACACATCCTGGAAACAGGACGTCTCTAGTCCTGGAACATAACCCTGGAAAATAAGGACCTGGCCTGATAAAGGTTTCACATCACAAGAAGCAGTCTTTGTACTTCAGCAGTTTGTCACAATCTTGACATGAGAACACTGAGCTTATCTGTAGGTGACACAACCACAGAGTTATTTAACCCTTTAAGCCCATCGAAGCGCGCACGCTCCCATTTGTGTACACAGCACATAAGCTAGCGCAATCATTTTTATTTTGCATATGAAACCGGAGGAGTTGTACTTGCATAACATGCATTCAACTTGTCCCAGGTCGCAGTTTCCTTTTAC
>NW_005187708.1:455040-456931 GCF_000239375.1 Pundamilia nyererei | reverse complement strand
TGTAGAGTGAAAGCTGTGAAATGTGCCCGACTCCCTGCGTCCTGCCCTCAGGGTCACCTGGGGTCCCTCTAATTTTCGAGGAAATCCTGTTAAACTAAACCAAACCTGCTTTTTGTCCGTCGGTTTTCCACGGAGTCACATCCTGATACTCGGAGCCAACTCGGCCGGAGCAGCAGGAGCTCAGCTCTGAGTGACCGAGCCCAGACACACAACACAGATCACAGTTAATACAACGTGGGTTTGGTTCTTGAGCAGCTTCTGTTCGCAGTCCGAACATCAAAGTTTAGGTTGACCATGTCACACCGACGCCTCCTCCGTCCATCCAGCATGGATGAACCCAAAGAGTGTGTGTCACGTCTTTCACAGGGACGCCAGGTTGACGTGACTCACGAGCTTCACATAATCAGCTGTCAGGCTGCGATAATGAGACGGCTGAGCTCCTAACGAGCTCCTGGCCGTGGACGTGTTTCTCCACGGTGCACCAGCGTGTCGGCCTCTGCTGTGAATATCGATTAGTTTTTCCTGCAGATGGTCGTTTCTCAGTTTCATTGAGAAAAACAGCAAATCTGTTATTTAACTGTTCGCCTCTCCTCTGTAATTACGGCGAAGCAGAAGTCGCCCTGCAGGTTTGCAGATGTCTGCGTTTCTCTGATGTTCTGCCAGCGTCATGTTTCTCTGATTGGCTGTCGCCTCGCTGCCGGCTAACGGGACTCTCAGAGTAAACGCAGAAGCAGCTGCAGGGTTAACGGACGCCGAGCAGCAGGAATGTGGTCCGATGTGTTTGAGTTTCCCAGGAACGACTCGCTGAAAGACTCAAACACTGAGTGTGTTTGTGCCCCGGGACTCGCCAACAACAGGAAGTCTTTCTGAACGTTTGCTTTAACTTTTTAAACTTTCAGGCTTCGGTGCTGCCTTTCTGTCGGCTCACACGGCTCTGAGTGGGCAGGAGCAAGCTGTTTGTAGAGGTCACCCTCAGTGTCCTGCTGCTGCATCAGTTTGGACAGCACTTTCACCTCCTTATCATAAAGCAGCAGACAAAAGGGTTCAGTTTGAAGCCGAGCATCACCATCTCTGTGTCACGAGGAAAGAAAACTGTCACAGATTACAGATTATAGTCTATCGTTCCTCCTCCGTGTTTCCTCCTTTCATCAGCAGGAAGCTGAAATGCTGTCGTGTGATTGGTGTAAATATTCCTCAAGTATAATTCGAGCACGGCGGCTCGTTTCCCTCAGTCCTGCGTGTCCTGCAGCGCCGCTCTGTCTTCATCACTAATACATGAGTGGAGATCATCACTGGCCTGGATCCTGCCTTCCTGCGTCCTCCGCCTGCACGTTTGCTCTGCAGCTTACAGCCGAGTCACGCCACGCTCACGACTTTCTCATTCAGTGGGTGGAGGTGGTCTCGTCGCTGCTGGGTGCTCATCGTGCGATCACCTCCAGCTCCTCTGAGGATGTTTGTGTTCAGGTGTGAAGCAGAGGCCGAGTCTGTGGTCGTGGTTTCAGTCTGAAAAGGGTGGAGTCCCTGCTCCAGGGCGGGGATGAGCTGCTGCCTCAGGTAGAGGCGGGTTGGTGGACGCTCTCCTGATCTGCTGTGATTAAGACAGAGCTGAGTGTGAAGGCAGAGGTGCTGATTTCCTGGTCGATGTTCCTAAAGAGGAGGAAATGATGGCTGGTGTTAGAGGCAGAAATGAGCTCGTGTTCTTAGAGAGATGAGCTGAACAGGAGCCTGTTAAGGTGGACTGACAGAGATCATGTGTCCTGTATGTCGCTCTGCACGTCCAGAGGAGCTGGAAGATGTGGCCGATTAGATGATGTTTGAGTCTTTATGGCATCAGAAGAGTTTTTCTCGTCTTCATGTGTCTCGTTTGAAACCCGCCTCATCTTGTGATGAA
>NW_005187708.1:427064-453677 GCF_000239375.1 Pundamilia nyererei | reverse complement strand
AGTAATTTCCATGGTTTTCCATTTAGCTTCATGATTCGGGGAACACCAGTTTACCAGGGGTTTCAGTTGTGCGGCGTAATAGTAATCTTGTAAGCATGGCAAAGCTCTCCCTCCCGTCTCTTTTTTCAGTTGCAGCGTTCTGTACTGGACCCTCGGTCTTCTGCTGTTCCAGATGAACCGTGAGATCCATCTATCCCATTCGTCAAATTGTTTTTGGGGTATCTCCAGGGGCAGTGACTGGAAGAGAGAGAATTTGTGGCAGAATGTTCATTTTAATTATTTCTATTCTATTACTCATATCCATGGGGAGGAGAGACCACCGAGTCAGATCTTTGTTGAGGGGCCATAATTGATTTCATAGAGTTTAGACATTTTATGAAACATCTTATCTGTGACACAAAGTGAGCTGCTGAGTATTTGAGGATTAAACCTGTGACGTGTTTTTGTTAGTCCTCCGTCACACTTCCTCTAATCTTAGCTCTTTGTTTTGGCTCATAGAAATAATTCCTGCCGGCTTTCTCCACACTCACGGGTCTTTGTGGGGTCTTGGTCACGCACACAAGCACCAAAGGTTTCCACATATTCAAGTCTGTGTTATCGTACTTCAGAGGAAATTAATTAATTTTTTCTTATTTATGGTAAAAATGTGATTCCTGCTGCAGTAAACGAAGCCCTGCTTTGAGTGATTAAAATATTTCCCGCTGATTTTCCTGTTGGGGGAACGCCGACGTTTCCCCCGACGACGGCTCGGTTTTGATCTGGTTTCAGATCGATAAGCTCGGAGCCGAACGGATGGCGTGTTGCTGACAGACGTTCTCCGTCTCCGCTCTTTATCTTCATCAGATTATGGCAGCTGCAGCTTATTAATGTTGATTCTCCGAGTTTCATGCAAAGCGCCTGTTTAATGAGCTTTCTGCAAGCCGCACTGATCAAAGTTAATTTGTAATTTTAAAGACGAAACATTTTGTTTGGAGAAGTCTTCACCACTGAGACCATCGTGCAAAAATAATTGGACCCAGCTGTATTCATTACGTTTCTTTCTGACTGACATTAATATTTAGGTGGTGTGGAAGGATACTGGTGTAGTAGATGCGTAGAAAAATGTCGAGTCGGTTTATATCAGGACAAAAGCCTCAAATCCTGGTTTTAATCGTTTTAATAGTTTGTTTTTTAGTATTTATCTATTTATGTGTGTTTTATGACGGGGGCTGTGAAGAGTTCCTTTTGGGACATCGGGGCTGACGTGAGATGCTCTGTGGGTCGGTGTGTGTCTGTGTTTTGTCCATCTTTCCTCTGATTGGCTGCCCCTCGTAAACAAAGCATTTGAAGAGCGGGTTGGTGGGGCGACTTAAAGGGGTCGTCACCTGTTCATTTGCAGCTTCATATTTGTCTTCTTGGACACTTCTAGGGTAGCTTTGCATGTTTGTCTTATACTGGGCAGCCAATCAGTTCATCCCTACATTTAAGCTAACTTTATTCTCATTGGCTGCCCCTCGTAAGAATGTGGATGGGGCTTCTGAGGTGAGCTTTGCTCGTACTTTCACTCGCCTCATCATTAGAAGCTTGAACATTCCCGTGAGAACAGCAGATACGTGACGGGAAGACGAGAAAACTGTGCGTCGACAAAAGGCTGCAGCTTTGCTCAGCGCATGAATCCCAGTATAGAAGACGTACGCCTGCGGTTTTAAATTACAGCGGCTCGAGCAGAATTATAACCCGGTATGATCTTATAATCCACAGAGAGGTCAAATGCTAGATCAGGAGCTGCAGTGTTGGATTAACACTCTCTGTGCTGCTGAATGAGTTTTCTAACGTGGCTCTTTACAGGGAATTTCCTCAACTTATAAATAAATAAATGAGTGGAGAACAATGGGGCGGGTGGTGGGGGGCACGGGGATGTCTGGCAGGGAGTTTTGGGTCCTGTGCAGGGAAGGATCTCACTAACCGACCCCCACTGAAGACCTGCAGGCATCACGTCCTCCACAGACAGAGTTGTACTTCCTCTTTGGGACGTCTAGACCAAAATACTTCATTTTGCTCTACAAGGGCCTGATATCCACTTCCAAGGACATTATGCTGCCACTGTGCTATCAAAATTTAAAACCAATGTCCTCATGTGTGGATCTCAGGTAATTCTTTGTTTTGACATTCATCAGGTCCCGATCAGCCCAAATAGCAAAGGAAAAATAAATATGCATGCCATGAACGAGTTCAGGTCTTAGGAGGTTAGAGCTCTGTCATCCACAGCAGCGAGTGAGTCGAAGCTGCTGCAAAGAGGTGCGTTTGATTCATAGCACAGCACGAAGGAAACGAGCAAGAAAATAAGTCAGTTTGTCCGGATTGTTTTGCTAATCTTCAGAAGGAAAATAGTCATTGCATGTAGCAGTCATGTTTGTGGAAGTAACGTTAGCATGTGTCACGTGACCTCGGCATCATACAGACTTCCTGTGACGTCGTCTGTGCAGCGCGATGAGGAAACCTCGTGTTAATGAATAAAACTACCGCCGTGGGTTTCAGTCGTTCTCCACTCTTCACGCCGTTTCCTGTTTTCCTGTGGTGCTTTAGCATCGAATCGGCTCCACCTGCCGTTTGCCTTCATCAACCAATCACCTCTCATTCAAGCAGCTGCGGGCCAATGAAACGAGTGCCTGCATTTGAGCGGGAGTTTACATTTAGAAGCTGAACGCTGCCGTCGTGACTCATGACGTTAAATAATAATCACCTTCATCCGTCTGACAAACGCTGCGTGTTTGTCACGCTCACCCTGACGTCCCAGCATCCCTGATGAAAAATAGATTTCTGCCACACAGTTTTCCAATCTGCCAACCCCCCCTTCACCAAAAGGAGACGTGTGCAGCAGGCCGAGCATGGTGTAATCCCTCTGTGGACACGACGATTACCCCCGGTCCATAATCCACCCCCCACCCCCGCCGCCGCTGATTTGCAGAGCGCGCGAGCCGCCAGCTTCAGTTTGTTTTCCTTCTCATTCTTTCTGTTCAGACCGGCTTGATTCCTCTGTCAGAAACAGATGGCGTCCCGCGAATCTTTTCAATTTAATAAATCAACATCGGGTTTTCAGCCCAGAAGATTTGGATGTTATTCTGCTAATTGCTGCCGCTCTGAACTCGGCTGCTTTTGGCTGCCCCAGAATTTAGGTTTCCAGCGCTGAAGGTCAAAACTGCGACTCATAATTATTGTAATTAAACCAAGATATTCCCGCCTCAGAAAGGCTCAGTGGAAGGAAAAGCATCCAACTTGTGTCACGTTATAAGATGTAAACTGTGGATTTTCTGATTGTTTCTGAGTATTTCACAAACTGGCAAATGGAGCTTTGACACAAAACTAAAGTAACTTAACCTACCAACCACTGTAGGTGAACCATGACAGTAGGCCGGGGCAGCGAGATGTGCTGCAGTTTTTTAAAGTCACTCGGACTCTAACATCAACATCACGTTCCCAACAACACTGCACAGAGTTTTGTTTCCTGGACTTTGATTAAATAGATTAAAAACTGTTAAAGTGGAAACATTTTAAATGCATCTTCTGTATTTTATAACTGATGTGAGTTAACCCTTTAAGACCTTAAGAGCTTATCTTTATATTCTTACATGCTGTGGAGCCATTTGTGGGAGTATTTTAAGTAGCTATACAGCAACACAACCGTTATAGCCCAAATTTTGATAATATGTCTGCATTAAGTCTATAATAACTGCATAAATTGCAAGAAAGAGCAATAAACTACAGAAAATTTAAAATCTTTTTTGTTTTGGGTTTTTTACACATATATTTCTAGTTAGAGAAATTTTAAGAGGTTTATCCCTCAAAACTGTAAATACAAAAAAGTTGCACAAAATAGTTTCTAACAACAGGAAGTTTATTTTGAGTGTTTTCGTAGTTTTATTTTTGAGATACACCATTTTTATAGACTGCAGGAAAAATAAATATTATAATGCATATTTGCCAAAAAACAGCAACACAAATAAACTATTTCCAGCAGCGCAATGTGAGTTCTAAGCATCGCAGAAAATCATGAAGTCAACATGAGTTTTAAAAACACCAGTACAGGCTTATAAGGCCGCGAAGGTTAAAAAAACTGCGTCACCTCCGGTTCAGCCAGGTCATGGCGGACATGCGATAGTTCGGGCTGACATCTGTTCCAACGTAGGAAATGTTTTGAACAGCTGATCGGATCAGCAAAGCCTGTTTCTGGAATATTATGTTTTTGTTGCTAGAAGGGCTTTTTATGCTGTTTTTGCAAAGCTATATGTGGAAGGAAACCATGACCGAGGACAAGCTGATGGCATCAGATGTAAGTACAACTCCTCCGGTTTCATATGCAACAAAATTTATTGCACTAGCTTACGCGGTGGCAGTGCTACCGGGATTTAAAAATAGTTACACAAAACGGAGCGTGCTGCTCTGACCGGCTTTAAAGGGTTAATGTCGGTTTGCTTTCATCTTTGCATTGATGATATTTTAGGTTCCCTCCAGGAAAAAGTGTTTATACGTTTGGTTTGATGTGCTGCTGTTTGTTAGCAGGAATAATGGAAACGATCGGAGTCATTGATCCGGGAATGTTTGGACAGATTGTGCCGTAGCAGGATTTGGCAACATCGGAGACCTGGTGTCCTCGCAGATGCAAAACAACCTGAAATATGAAATGTTTGTACAACTTTGAGTGAATGTGGAGCTGCTGAGTTTCTGCCTGTGAACGGTTGGTCATTGTGCCCTCCTCATTTAAATCCTGAGGAAGTTCAGCGATGGTGTTTCCCGAGCTGCTCCCGATCGCGTTGTTAGAAACGCAGAGGAAACGTTTGCATCACCTCTCAGTTTATTGTGTGATAATTCTGCCCCTCCTTTGTTAAAGCCGTGAGGACCACACACTGAACACAGGAAAGCTCCACGTCTTCATCTCCTCACACAGCTGCACATTTAACGTGTACGGTCACGTCTGTGAGTGCGTGAGTTTGTCCAAACCACGCCTTTATCGAAACCAGCTGGAGTCTGCTGATGTTTCTCAGCAGTCCGTTTGCAGGACCAGGTCTGCCTCAAGGATCCAGGCTCCTCTGATTGTTGTTGTTTGTGATTTGGGGAATAATTATGATGATGACGATGAAGCTTTATTTGTCACTTGCAGTTTGCTGCAGTGAAATCGGACCTCTTCAAACCAAACGTACATCACGTCGGGTAGACGGGTCAGAACAGGTAGCATCAAGAAACACAATGAAATGTTCAGCACAACAAATTCTGACTGAAGCTGTGATAATTCAGCAGGTTTAAGAGGCCTCGGGCTGCACAGAGACGTGGGAATAACACGGCGCCGGCTTCTGAAGACGTGACGATATGTTGAGTCAGATCAGTTTTAAGTGAAGCTTTTGATGTTGCATTTATAATCTGGACCTCTGCGATCCTCCCGACGTCACTCACAGACGCCGCGGTCAGCGAGTCAGCGTTCATGGGATGAAGCACACGAACACCCAACGAGGTTATTCGGAGCATCATTATGAAACATGAATCTGATTATTTCTCCTCAAAATCGAGCCCAGTTTCATCCTCTGAGCTGAGTGTTGTCGTTCCACTTGTAGCTGCACCGTGGTCACGAGGCAGCGCTCTTATTCTGAAACTACAGGAAGGTGTTTGTGAAATGTGAGTGTGGAGGTGCGTTTCTGTGTGCGATGGGAGAAACGAGTAGACGCACAGATTCACTGCCTTGTGTTTACATCACGATGTAACATGCTCGCAGTGTCATGTTCAGGCTTGTGAAACAGGTTGTTGTGGGTCGTTTTAAGAGTCGTGGTGTCGTTCCTGCAATCAGGAAACTTTTATGTGGCGTGTTTACTGTGCGTGGAACAGCTGAGAGACGCTCGCACACTGAACTACACGTTTGACGTGAGTCGTGTTTCACACACGTCCTCACACGTGCACGGCTTTGACTTTCAGCTGAGCAGCAAACCTGTTTGTTAGGCAGATGTGTGACAAATTAAAGGAAAAACACCTGCCCACTCCACTGACACTGAGTGTTCTTGTCACAGACGGGCTCAAACCCCAAAATGTTTGTATGTTTATCAGTAAACACGAGCGGCTGCAGGGAGAACAAAGGGATTTCTCATGACGTTAAAGGTGAAACACATACGAGTGAGTTTTCAGGAGCACCTGAGACAAACAGTTTGACTCCAGCGATCAGTCGTCGTCAATATTTCATCAGGTTGATCTAATGTTTATTTTCTCGTGTTTCTGTTTCTGCTGTGACAAAGCTGACCCTGGATCTGCGACTCTAAATCTGCATGTTGGTCTGCGGCTGTTTCCGGGCTCAGTGAGATTCATAAACCTGGAGATGGTTTAAAGCGCAGCTTTGGCGAGAAGGTTGCGAGGAAGGCGAGCGATGCCGTCACCAACAGCGAGAGACTCGTGTAAACGTTTCCTTTGTTCTTCGTCGTTTTCAAAAAGACTTTCCAGCGTTCTGCTTTTGTTTGTAGTCGTCGGTGGGATTTAGAAGATTAATCCGCATCTGATCTGCACTGCTGACCTCTGCGAGCTCTGGGTGTGGCCAGTTCATGCCGCTGCAGTGTGGTCGTGCTGATGGCGACTGCAGTCTAAACAGGCGTGGTCTTTTCTTAGAGCGGACAACAGACGCTGCTGTGTCCGACTCGCTCTAACTGGCTAATGTGATCACAGTCACTGGGCCAGTTATCTGTCAGCTGGTTTTAATTAAATCCCAGTCCTGCAGGTCAGAAACGAGAGCCGAACACGTCTGAGGAAACGTCTCACTGTGGATCTCAGACCTGTGGATTATGCACCGTGTACACGATTTATTAAACCTGATTAATAGATCAGTTTTTGCATTTAGGCCGATGATGTGCTGCTCTGCTTCCCAGTCACCCACAGTTCCTCTGCCACCCTGCAGCCGTCGAGCATTTTAGTCTCGGTCAATAATTAAACGTGGAGAGAAAGTCTCGGGTAAAAACAAAACTAAGCATCATCTTTGTGGTTAAGCTGCTCGGGTTTGAAAAGTTTCATGTTTGACTGAAATCAGGGAGTCTCTGCTGTGTTTTACTCTTTTATTTAAAGTAATGATTTGGTGTTTAAATTCTGAACCTTTCTTTGATTCCTGCTTTTAAAAAATCCCAGATTGCTGCCGTGTTTCCAGGTTCAGGGTCTCTGCGGTTCCTTCGTCTTGCAGACTGTTTGACAGCCTCTGCTGTGACCGCAGAGGCTGTCAAACAGAAAGCTCTAAGTTGGGAAGCAGCTCGCTGGTTTCACTGTAAAACGATCTCCGAGTCTCCCACAATTCCACAGAGGTCTCTCTGTTATTGGGCATCAATTCAGCGCCGTGTTTAAGGTCGTCCCCCGAGGACAGACGGACTGACAGCGGGGAAACCAGCGCTCTCACGGTCAGGTGACCCCGGATCCTTTCATTTACTCGGGCTCAGTTTGCACTGCTTAAGTTTAAAGAATAAAAAAGCTGCATTAAACCCTTCAGTGAAAGAAGCAGCTTAAGCTGGTTTAAAGTGCAGGTCAGTGTGTGCTCTCGATTAGACCTGTTAGTCTCCTCAGTTTAACAGTTTGGTTCATTTACAGAAGTCTGGAAACTAAATACTCAGTGAACATCAGCATATTCAGTGACGTGACCTCGATTACTTCTGGCTGTTAAATTGTCGCACGCTCTCGACCACTTTGTTGGACTATATAAACCAGCTCTTCTCCTGCTGTGTGCGTTTGCTTCCACTAACCTCTGCCCACCAAAGCCACGTTCACCAGAGAAGTCTTTGAAAGAGTCCCGAAGGTAAATATTTGGTGTTTGGAGCATAACTGTCAGGAAAAAGTGTTTTAAAACCATTTTTGAGACATAATCAGAAACTTTTAAAAGAATTTTCCCTGAAAATCTGATCAGTGACTGCACATGCTGTTTATCCCGGCACCAATGAAATTAAAGTTGCTGAGTGTGTGCTGCATGTCACAGCCTCTAGGGGGCGCTGGCTGGGAAAACAAAAGCAGACTTGACATTGAGCATCATTTCTGGTTTTTATTTCTCGTCATTCGTCTCCACATTTCATCGTTTAATCCTCTAGCCTGCTCATGGTGACCTCCACCTCCCTGTAATCCAACTTTGTCTTTCTATCTGTGTCTGTATTTGTTTAAATCTACGCTTTGTGCAGCATCTGGTCTCTGCAGGAGGAACTGCAACATGCTGCACACAGTGATGCAGGCCGGCGCTAAAATGTTATGATATCCTTCACTTTGTCGTCTTTAAAGGAACGGTCAGTAAATGTTATTTAGGTTAATAGAAAAAGTGAGTATGCTCATAAAAACAGATGCAACAGCATGTAGTTAAATCTGCCATTAAACTAATGCATCAACTAACAGCTTATAATGAATCTGTTAAAAACACCGTCATGTTCCTCAGTCAGACTGGAGTACCTTAGCCTGGAGGAACACAGTGCTACGGCCTCTCCCAGAGGAAAGAAAGCTGGATTTTTATCTGCCGGCAATCTGCTGACACCGACTGGTGGAGGTTTTATCCTCTAACTTTAACTTCTCTCATTTCCAGCTCATGATTTTGATTCTTGAACTTGAGCTTTGCATGATTTTTTCCGCTAAGAATAATCCTTCTTTGTCTCAGTTCATTCCTCCTCCGACTGAAACAAGCTCCCTCTGCTCCACTCTGTGTGAGGAGGTGCACCTCTGCTGCACTCTTCAGGATTATTTCACTCATCAATAACTTCTGTGTATTGATCTGTTATCTTGTAACGATGTAACCTACCCCGGTGTTGATGCTGGTGTGTGGTGGTCGCGTCCTGGTGGTGTAGAAACAAACCAAACGCTGCAGCTTCGTCCCTCTGGCGTCCTCGCTGTTTGTCGTGGTTTCCTCACATCCTTTCTGATAGTTCCCAAGAATTACCGAGCAGGCCCGTCACAGGCGCTGCGTTGAGACGACGTGTAGTCACTCTTCCAGGGAGGTGTCGGCCTGCGGCTAATGACGTGTCCGCAGCGTGGATTTATCACAGAGTGTCAATCGCACAGCTTATGACTGTGGGGCTCAGTATCAGCAGATATCCAAAGGTAAAGTGTCTGTACGCTAGCTGAGCTTAAAGTCTGGATGGATCTCCACCGTCAAGACTTTCACTAAGTGCCAAAGGTGTCACTGGTAAAACAGTCGGTGGGCTTCACCCTGTGGGGTCATGAGTGTGGGAGCCTGATGGGATCCAGCTGCTGCTGAGACTCTTCAGTTCGGAGCCAGGATGCTGCAGACGAACAGAGTTCACACAGTTGTGGAAACAAAGAGGCGACTTTGTATTTTTAGTTCTCGCATCAGCTTCTGCGCTGATATCTGAGGCTATTTTCAGTCATCAAAGGCTTTTACAGAAGCTGCAGTCAGAGAAAATCACAGCGCTCTCCTGCACTGATGTTGGCTCCATGTTGTTCTCAGTCATGTGACCGACCGGCCCACGAAGCACACTTGATGATAAATGTGATAATTCAGCCCGGTTCAGGGTGAGTCTGCCGGTTAGAGACGTTGCAGCTCCACGTGGCACTGCTGGTAGCCATGGTAGAGGCTTTTATTGTGAAAGAGCAGAGCACAGGAAGCCCCTGAGTGCTCAGAAAGAACGTAGTTTAGTTTGGACTGTTACAAAGCAGATAACACCGTCATTAAAGGCTGCAGAGGCAAAGAGCCCAGAGGCTGAGAAAACAGTGGGCAGGTTGAAAGAATAAGTTTTGATGTTTGTCTGTGAAAAGCAGTCGTGTGTTGTGCAGTTAAAGCGAGGAAAGTGAAAATGAGACGAGACGAGTGATGTTTCCTTCTGCAACGACAGTCAAGCGTGTGAGCGCTCGTGGAGGTTCACTCCCCTGCCGAGGTGGAGATCATCCAAAGTTGTTAAAGGCGGAGCAGAGAAAGGTCTGTGGGGCGGGTCAGGATGCAGGTGGGTTGCAGTGGGTAAGATGGCGAGCAGAGCTGGAAGTTTGAAGGTGATCTGCTGCCTGTCGACAGGCGACGGTCTGCAGAGGTGGAGCCGGAGCAGCTTTTATTTGATTGGTTCGGATTGTAAATGTGGACCCAATGAAAGTTTCCAGTGAGACTTTATGGCGGAGCGGCTTTTTGTTTTATTTATAGCACTCGATGTGCCAAAGCTCCAAAATAGAGGCTGTAAAGCCTCCAGGAGCCCGGAGGATGTTTGGGATTCCTCATTAGTCATGATTCTGCTTCCTCGGATCGATCCAGGCGCTGCACTCGTTTTACATTTTTACCGAGCTCGGTACTTTCTGAGGTCGTTAGAAATCTGTGTGGAAAGGGTTAACAGGCAGCGAGACGCCGCTGCGGGCTGACGGCGGGGAGTGCCAGAGATTTAAAGGCCAGTGGTCATCCCGAGGAGCTGTTGAAGTGGTGATCTGACAGTTTAGGGGGAAACATCTGTGCCGGCTGGGCGGTCAGCTGCCACGGCGAGCCAAAGAAAGCCCGCTTATTTTAGATCCGCTCGCTGTGAGCGCGTTTCGGGATGTAAAAAAAGCTCGCTGGATGCGGCTGCCAGGGCGAAGCTTTTTATAATAACAGCCTACTGTAAACATCTGAACGTGGAGTCATGATATCAATCACGCCGTCAGTCGCTGTTAGTCCCTCGCTGCAGCAGTTTGACCCGCTGAGCTCAAACCGAGGAGGTCAAAGCTTCATTATTTGAGCGACGTGCTTCAGCTTGTGGCCTCATCAGGAACGTCTGCATATAATAAAACAACCAATCATAAACATCCATACAGTGTGGCAGAAGCATGTACGCCTGAGTATGATAGCTCAGGTTAAAGTCAGCCATCGTCCCTGGAGACGATTCATAGTTCTTTAAAAACAGGACAGACCTGCTCGAACACTCACAGAGATGCAGGTGCTTTATTTTGAAAAGCTCTGCTTTAAAACTCCTGATCTGTCTGATTCTTTTACTCCTGCTTTAACAGTGAAATGAGTCACTGTGCAGGAAGATTTCCATCTGAGATTCAGTGTTTTTTGTTTGCTTTATTCTTCACTTCTCTGAATGTGACAGGTGTGTATCAGGTGACTCACCTGTGGAAACCTGATCCTGACCTATAAATGAAAGCGTGAGCAGCATTTTCTTTAATCTGTTTTAAAAGTTTTTAATGGCAGAGGAAAACCTCCAAACGTGTCACGTGCTGTACTTTTACTGAACGTTAATGTCGGCCCGATGAAGCCGTTTCCTGTGTGTCGCCTCCGCCTCGAACAAAACCCGCGGTCGTGACCCCGACGAGTGTCAGGTCGGTGTTTGTCCTCCACTCTGGCCTCCCTCGCCTGCTCCGTGAGCTCTGAGCTCAGCGAATTAGATTTTTAAGTGAAGAAATACTCAAATCTGAAAATGTTTTATGAGACAGGAACCTTTCACTTCTTATCAAAGCTTTTATTGTGAAAAATTAGTAATGGAAACTGATCAGATTTCAGCTTAATTCTGATTAAATAAAATATATTTCTACTCTAATTACACCTGCGACCTGCGCCAGGGAGAGCAAAGGACGTGCAAGCTGTTAGACAGGAAATGACAAAATAGACGGAGCCTTCAAAATAAGAGCGAGGGAGGAGTCTACCAGTCAAAGACAAATAAAATAAATGAAGCTGAAAACGACTCCATTACCAATTGCGTGTCTCTCTGTGTCCTCGCAGATATCCAGGAGTTTTACGAAGTGACCTTATTGGACAGTCAGAGATGGGTGGAGTCTTCCAAGGGGGCGGACCCCATGGCGCCCGTCAACCTATGGGACTTCTCCAGCCTTCAAAGTACAACGGTGACCTCGGACACGCTGCCCAGCCTTAGCACCAGCATCGAGGTAAGAACTCCAGCTGCTGACAGCTGCCGCTCCGCCTGTCAGGACAGGAAGTGCCACCAACACTCGGGTTCTTTTTCCTGCTTCCTGCTGCTCTGTAGCAGAGATGCCGACCGTTGGTTAAAAATAGAAAACGGTAAAAATAGATCAAACCTTTCAGACCTCGCAGGATGAAAAATGAAGCTGCATTTGATTTGCAAAGCAGCTCGATGGACAAACTGACGCCATCTGTTCCCCGCTCGCACTAAACGAGGAAAAGCAGGATTCCCGCCAGCGCCGGCTCCTCGACGGGTACAAATGGGTCGAACTCCTGGTCACAGCGTGTTTGGTTTGATTAGTTTGGGCTGATGAGCAACTCGTTTCACTGCAGCAATAATATTTCTGCTTGGAGCCTCATTAAGTGTCGGTTTTCTTCCTTCAAAAGAAAATTCACAAACACTGAGACTATTTTATCCAGAACGTTAAAATTACAGGAGCTGAAATACATTTTTGTGCTTCTGATTTCCGAAACCCTGAAACGCATAAATGCATCTTTAGCTCACGCTACGCTGAGCGGTTGTGGTCGGTCGTCTCCTAAAGGCCAAGAAAACCCCTCAGTCAGTGTGTGGATGCCATCTGTTATCACTCCTCCTGCTCTTATTTTGAAATAAGAGCTGGATCTTCCTGTCTTGTTTACCAGTTACAGCAGCCATGTCTTGGTATTTCCTGGCAGTGACAGAAACAGTCATCACTCATAAATGAGAGATTTAAAAATAGAGAATGACACGTTGGTGTTTTGGCGTTCGTAACTGGAGAAGCCAAAATGAAACCTTTTCTTTCCTGTTTACTTTTCTGGGCTTTTTTTAAATATAGACGTAACCACAGTGATGTCACCCTTTGGTTTTGTCTTCAGTCTTAGCAGTTTGGCTGCCACCATGTTGGTTTGTTTGGAGCCAGTAGTGAACATGTAGGTAGTTAAATGCTCAGTTACCTGGTAATGCTAGCAAGCTTGCATTCAGAGACATGGAGTGGTGCTAATTAATGCTAACATCCAATTTAAATTGTTACATTTCATTAAATCTGGAAGTCAGACTTCTTGGACGGTCTGTTAGTGCCGTAACCTCACTGTTGGTCAGATGATGTCATTAAAACAGTCCAGAATACCAGCTCAAGCCTGGGAGCCAGCTAGCAGCTACAACCACCTGTGTCGCCATTCACCTGTCAAAGAGGCCACGCCCCTGAAACTACAAACTGTAAACCCTTAAACGGCTCTGGAGACCAAAGCGGTTTCCGTATCCGGCTGTGAACTTTTTATTTAAAAAGTCTGTGGGAACTCACTCGCTGCCGGAGCCTCCGGTGGACATTGGAGGAACTGCAGGTTTTCTTTTGATCATGAATTAAATGTTAGCTTAATTTTTCATGTTTCGAACGAACTTTTAGTAATTATGTTCTGCAGAATTCGTTCGGCAGCACTTTCCTAGTTCGTGCTGTTTTTAACATTTGGCATTTCTTCTTAGCTGCTCTCACATTTTAACTAAAAACGTGTAATCACTGCGCCATCTGGTGGTACAAATTGGTATTGAACAAAATGAAAGTCGCGATTCAGCCTGAGCTTCTGTTTCACGCTGTGCACAGGTGTGTTGGATATAAATCTGGAGCGGCGTTTCTTCACCTTGAGTTTAAATGATGTTAAAACAGAAACTCTACCAAAGTGCTTTTAAATGTTTGACTGGGTCTGATTTTCAGCCATGAGAGCAACTGTTCAGTTTCTCTCTGCTGTACGTGACTGTGCGCCTCCGCAGCAGCTTTGAGCTAAAAGACGACGTTTGTGTTGGAGGACACGATGGCGTCAGATGTCCTTCACTAGTCCACAGGACGGTGATGATGATGATGAAGATTTAGATTAGCAGCCTGAGGAAGAACAAACTTCATGAGTTGTGCAGTTAAAGCGAGGAAAGTGAAAATGAGACGAGTGATGTTTCCTTCTGCAACGACAGTCAAGCGTGTGAGCGCTCGTGGAGGTTCACTCCCCTGCCGAGGTGGAGATCATCCAAAGTTGTTAAAGGCGGAGCTGCTGGTTTCATCGTGTGTGTGTGTGTGTGTGTGTGTGCGTGTGTGCGTTCCACTCGCTGAGGTTGTGTTTAACCTCAGGTGTGGTTTTGTGCTTCTGACTTCCTGATGACATGTTTGAGGGGCCTGATGGAGCGTGTGTGTGTGGGTGTGTGGGTGGGTGGGTGGGTGGGTGGGGAAAGCAAATATCAACTGTTTCCCTCCACCTGATTTTTATCTAAACTGTCATCAGTTACACGTCATCACCATCTGGCAGTTTGTTTACGTCAGTAATTTATTGATTGTTTGGTTATAAAACGACCAGAAAACATTAAAACTGATCCCTCGTTAGTCCCTGAATCAAAGCGAATGCATTAATGTTCGAAAATCCAAACGACGTTCAGTTTCAGGGAAAAAACAAACGATTGTTGTTGTCTGATGTTTTTAAACACGCATCTCAACAAGAAAACAAACAGAAATAATGTTGAACATCAAACTGTTATTGATTGGAAATCCACAGATTTAAGTTACACTTTCTATAATATAAGAAGAACAAATCTCCTCCAGTTTCCAGTTTTGTGCTGATCTGATGTAAACGTTTGTGAGGACGTTTAAACTTCTCACTTGAAAAACAGTCCGAGGTCACCGACGCTGAGATTTCACTCTCGTGTTGATCTCACAGTTGATCAAAGACATCATTGATCAGTTTATTATTGGCGTTATTTTACCTGCAGAATGAATCTGTGCTGCTTTTCTATTCAAACGTGTGTGTGTGCAGACCTGCTGCTCAACCCTCAAACTACAACTTGGTTTATTCCAGATGTTGTGAAGTTCCAGAGTCAATGCAGCACATCAACAGTCTGTAACAAACATCAGAAATACAACAGAGCAGCTCGATAAAATGTAACGTCACAGAACAGAAGATAAAATCACACAAAACCAAATCAAATCAAATGGGACAAAAAGTCAAATAAAATAAAGACTCGCTGAAAGTAGAACTCATGGAAAATGTTCAGTTTAGTAGAAAAAGTGACTCTGCAGGTAAAACGGGGGAAAAAGACAGAGTGAAAGTGGTGACTGATGTTTCAGTTTTCTGACGTCTTATAATTTGAAACAATCGATTGATTGTTGGTAGAAGTGAGAGATTAATGTCAGCGATCTCCATCAGTCTGCACGCTTCACATGCTTTTAAAGTTATTTTCAGTAAAGTTTCTGTTTTCTCTTCCTGAAAAACGAGAGCAGAGGCGGCAGGTTGTTTGTTTGGTGCTTTAAATCCTGAGACCTCGGTGTTTGTGCGTCTGCGTTCAGCTCAGCTGAGCTTCCGTCTGCGGCACAAACACGTCTCCAAGATGTGATTCGCGACTTTGTGGTGAACGCCAACATGTGAAACGTGAAAGCCGGCGATTCTGTTAGTGAAGCGAAAACGGAGCAGTCTGCCTCCTCTGTTTCTTTCATTCGCTCTAATCCCGTGTTTTCATAATAGCAGATGGGATCAGCCAGAAATTGGAGTATAATCCAGAAAATGTTATTTTGTGTCTTTGTATGAGATTGGTTTTTTGGGAGGGGGTTAAAGCTGAAGTCTGCAGAGGTTGCCGTGGCAAACAGCTGGAGTCTGGATGTAATGCATCATTATTCCCGTGCTGTGCGCTCGGGCAGGTGGACGGAGACGTTCATCCGCTCGCGGCTGGCCTGAGGTTAGCGTTCAGGGTTGCGGGGCAGCTGATGCACGCTCAGGATTTACTCTGACGCTCGCTATGTGAGTGAGCGGCACATCCAGGTTAAGTGGAGGTTACGGTTCTCATCCGATGGAGCTGGCCAACCGTTCCTCTCTTCAGGCAAAGCTAAGCCTGGACTTCCTGAGTGAGGCATCGGGCTTCTTGCTTTGAGGAAGACAAAAAGGAAAATGTCTGAATTTAAAAATGACGCGAGAAGCTTCTCCAGAACGTCTTTCACCTGCTTGTCTGTTTGCTCCCGCCTGATCCAGTCCGTTTGTTGTGTGAGGAGCTTTTCCAGAGCCGGACTGAGCTCGTTCATCCTGGTTTTTCAGTCCTGTGCTTTCAGCTGTCCAGGACCCGGGTTTGGGTCACATGGGTGTAAAGGTGAGCTGGTTGTTTGACCAGGCGATCAGTACTCCATCTGTATCCTCTGGAGCCAATAAACTGGCTCCTTATTTTCAGAACAGGTCGAACGGGTCACGTGACAGCCATAATGACCCCGGGAGTTTTCTGCCAGCCACCATAACACGCTGCTGCAGGTGGGGACTCGTGTCAGTGAGAGCACAGCTGGTTGGGTTTCAGTCCTTTGCAGATGCATGAACGGAGGCAAACATGCGTCAGTGTGAGGTGGACATATTTCACCTGATGATCAGCAGAGATGGAGGGCGGGACGTACGCATCATGTTTAGATCGGAGCACAAACCTGACGTTGGCTGAGATGTTTCAACCTGCTGTGTTGTTTGATTGAATGCTTTTCTTCTTCTTTCCTCTTTTTCCCGACTGTAAACGCTCATGCTCCCCCGTAGGACTCGCCCCTCCTAAACGAAATCCTCCACACGTTGGCGCAGGCCAAGCGCCCGCCTGGCCGTGACGGACAAGTAAGTACTGCCTGCTGTTGGTGGGAGGGGCTGTCGGTGTCGTCCACCTTCGCCGCATGTCCCATCCAGTCCTCGTGTGCTTTTTTTTGGGCCATCGGAGGGGTGGGGGTCAGGGGTCAGGTTCGCCCAGACGGCCTCAACGTGTCGCTTTGAGTCGTTCTGATCTGTTTGGATGAAAGTGGAACCAGAGCTGAAGTCTGAGGGTTGTTTTTAACACTGATCAATAAAACAAACTCGCAGCTCTCACCGAGGAGCCGTGGCTTCATGGTCGGCGTGTGAGCTGAACTCTGACCTGAAGCTGCGCTCCTTCAGTTTTCATCCTCCATCTTCACGTCTGGTCTCAGTGTTTAAATATTTCTGTCAGCAGGAACGCGGCGGCACGTCGAGGCTGTCTGTGCTGTGTTCAGGGGTCGTGGGTTCATCGTGCTTCATTCGTTTTGGTTCATGTTGTCGGGTCTGAACGGTACACCTCCGGTCCTCAGAGCTGCACACACAGACACACACACAGACACACACACCTACACACAGCTGTCACTGATGTGGTAAAAACTTTATTAACTGATTTACACGAACGACTTTTTGTCGAGTGAGTCTTCAGTCGGTTAGAGTTTACACATCGAATCAGGTGTGACGAGCTTTTCTTTTCACGCTGTGACCATAAATGGACAACGAGCAAAAATAAAAATGACACCATGTTTCACATGAAAACATCACAGCTAGCTAATAGATGCATGTGAGCTGTTATTCTGCAGTTATATGAACAGTTGGTGCTCAAAGGCTTCACTTTACTGGAACAACAAACCTAAAATGTAACCAGTGTTTCCAAAACAAGCTGTAAATCAAAGTTAAAGTGATATTAAAATCATTTAAAGTGTTAAACGTGGATTAAAACTGGCCGAGGGTCTCAAACTGAAGCCAGATGAAATAGATTCATTTACCCACAGCACAATAGAAACACAGTAGATTTAATAGAGCTGTTCACAGCAGCAGTAAATGTGTTTAAGAACATTTTACTGATGCTTTTAATCTCTTTAAATGATGCAGTTTAAAAATTCACTTTAAACTCAGGATACGGCAGCAGAAGTTTGTTCGTTAGCGCCGTGCAGATGTTAGTTCCTGATTTCAGCTCTGCAGCACGGTTTCATTTACATTCAAGTCCAAATAATCTTAAATTGAAGTGAAACTCTTCGATCAGTTCATGTTTATTGTTTTTGATTGAATTTCACTTCCTTATTTTATCCAAACTGAGCAAATAGACGTTCAAACGTCACTCAATTCATGTCAGCATGTCTCAGATATCAGCTGATAAAAAGTAGTGTTTGAAATGGGTCAACTTTACATTTTGAGCTGTTAGTGAGAGAGTCTGTTAAAAAACACCAGGTATGACCCTGCAGCCAGGCTGAGCGCCTGCCTGCGTGGAGCTTTTATCGTGAAGGAGCCTTGCGAGGCCTCCCCCGGACAGACTGGAGCTGTACTGGCGTTCAGCACCTTCGTGGTGGTGGTTCGTGTGGATTTCAGTTCAGGTTTCCGTGAGGCTTCGGTCCTGCGCCGCCTCTTCAGGCTCCTGTGTGTCTCGTGCTGCTTTCAAATACCATCCTCATGTGTTTCTCAGTGTTGTACGTTTCTGAGCGTCGCAGCTCGTCCGGGGGACTTTCTGACCTCACATTGCTGTGACCCACTTATGCAAAATCTACCTGCGAAGCTTCGTCCATAAGCAAACAGTATTCACCACAAGGCAGCAGCGGCTCAGAGCCTCGGCCTGGAAAGAGTTAATAATTCACACAACATGAAGCTGTGGTCTGAGGCTGCTGCTGCTCAGTGAGTCAAACCATCTAACAAGGCTCAGCTCCCTTTTTATCCCACATTGTTTCACTGTCGTCAGGCTGCAGGTGGAGAACACCTGCTGACAGGTGAGGCTTCTCAGCTGCAGTGGAAACAGACTGTATAAAACAGATGGACGTAGCGTCGTCACCTGTTTGTTAGTGAAGTCACTGAAGGGTACTGTATGCTCATTGGTGAATGACTTTCAGTCACAAGTTGTTAGCCAATGAGCATCTCCCTCTTTCTCTTTTTTTACAAACTCTAATGGGAACAACAAAATCAACACTGTTGCGTTTAATGACACCTGAAAGCAGCGACTGAGACCATGAACTCATCAGGATCAGATGATCAGGCTGGAGGGTCAGAGGAGGCGCCACCTGCTGGACATTCAGAAGAATGCACTGGCTTCATTTTGCACAGCTGGAAACGGCATCCATCTTTTATTTACAGTCTGTAGTCGGACCCCACAGAGCCACAGCATCATCGCAGGAAGAGGCGGAGACTTGGACACGGACGAACTGTGAGCGCGTCCTGTAAGACGCTCATCGACCAATAAAAAAAAAAACAAAAAAAACAAACCTGCTGTGCACCTGGTGAGCAGGTGGTGAACAAGTAGTGTTTCAGAGGCGCTTTGTGTGACAGTCAATGTGGAACAAAACTCACGTCATCTCGACTTTACCTGAAATGTTTCCACAGTGCTGAAGCTGCTCAGGCAGCCGTGCAGAGAGCAGTCACAGAGCGCTCGTATGTCCTCGTGTTCCTCAGAACAACCAGCAAAGCTTTTCACTCTGACTTTAACTGATAACGCTCGTGATGTGTGACGACCACGGCGCTGTGAGCGGTTTGAGATGTCCACACCTGAGGCAGGTGCTGCTTCTCTGCAGCTTCTCTGCAGGGTTAAACTGTTCTTTTCATGTTACTGTGAAACAAAAGTCCAGTGCTAAACACAGTTGTGGGTCACAGCAGCTCGATAAAGGTTTTTTAAACTTTTCTGCAGTGAATTATCAGAAACGGGTCAAACATGCAGGCATGCTTCTCCCTGCTGCTGCACGCAGACGTTAAACTGCTGCAGCTCATTTAAACTCTGATCGATCGCTCTGATGCTCTCAGCTGCTTGGAGAACAAGTACAAAAGCACTAATAACTATTTCTCTTCAGGGCAAACGAGCTCATCACTTTAATGTAAAGCCCGGCAAACTGTTCTGTGGAAAACGCCACTCGCATCACTTCCTGTTCTGTGTTAATGTCGAGGTGTGAAACACGCCATATGATGATGATGACACGCATGAGACGCGACGCAGCTACATGACGGATTCATGGAGCTGTGAAAGATTCCCACCTGCCAAACGCCCACGCTGCCCCATCTCCTCCTCCCCCTGCTCCTGCTGAGAGGGACACTGCTCCTCCTCCTCCACCTCCACGAGCATTTGGCGTTGAGTCATACATGTCATCAGCAGCAGTTAGCGTGTTTTCAAACCTCAAGAGGAAAAGCCGAGGCACAGTCTGACTCAGACAAGATGAGTTTGTGGTCTCTTATCGAGTAGGACGTCACAGCGCTTCAGGGACACTTTAAAACACACCGATGGTTACAGCGCAGCCACCAGTCCGTAATCCAGTTAGCCGATTGATAGAAAAATTACTCATGAATCCTTTTTATGTAAAAATGTCAGACATACTGCTGTTTCAGCTGTTTGTTTAATGTAGAAAATATCAGGGAATAGTCACATATCATATCAGTCACTATTTCACATGATTATTTGAAGAAATAACTGTTTTATTCTATCAAGTTGAAATTTATCTATAATCAAGTCTTTTTAGAGTCATGTTGCACTTTTAATAAAACGGTATTATTCACTGGTAAGTACAAACTAATTTCAGCCCAGATCGTCATCTGCAGATATCATTCATGCCTAAGGAGTGCTCAGAACCTGCCATTTAGAACCTGCAGGGGAGAAAAATAATAATTGTAATGATTTCAATCACATGACATTTACGTCATATTTGCATCAACTGTTTTGGTTTTGGTTAAAAGTACAATACCTGATGTCAAATGTAATTACTGAAAGGTAAAAATACTTGACTCAGTTCTTTATTACAGAATAAATTCATATTTTAATTAGTGTAAATTTATAATATGATAAATAATTAACTACATAATTTAAGCTGCTCCAAAATGTATTATTTAATGTCTTTGTTTATTTTTTTAAGTGTTAATAAATACGCTGGTCTGCAATTACGCAATCATTACAGTACAGGTATTTAGTGTTGCATTCAGATACACTCTGAAACTATTTTTCCAGTCAAAACGCGTTTGATTGATCGGTTTAAAGTGAAAACTTGACTGGATAAAATTATATTAATAATTTCTATCTCCTGTAACCTCGCTAACAAACAATACAATACACTGGTTTTAATAGTCCCATGTTAATCTTTTAACCTCATAACTTGGAGGGAGTGGGTTTTTCCCAAAGCGCCTGAACGCAGCTTGTGTGTGTGGAGGAGCCGGGTTCGCTGAGCGCTGCTCCTGCTGAGCTCCGGATACGGTATGAAGGAGGACCGGGGGAGGGATGAGGTGGCTCTCCGGTGAGCGCACTCTCTCTCTTGGGCAGATTTATGACCGCAGTCGGTCGGTTTGTGAGTGAATGTGAAGCATTTATGAAGAGTGGCGCCTCGCTGGAGTTCGCTCAGCAGGAAGGACGGACGGAGATGAGATGCTGATGTTCCCGGGCTTCACTCCCGGCTCGGAACGATGGACTGCATTTGTATTGTCACCACTAAGGTAACGCTTGAAGAAAGCTCATAAAATACCGACACACGCACACACTGGAGGGCGAGTTTAGTTAAGAGTGAGTCGGTGTTAAATTCGGCTTTCATTACATCATTCAAACGGCTTTTTAATTAGGTGAAAATTCACTTTTTTCAAGGGTCCGCGCCTCATTCCCGCCGTTGGTCCCCATTAAAACAGCACCACTGATGAAGTGGTTAGTATCGATTTGTGACGATACATTTATAAAAGTGAGATTTCGACCAAAAATAGTGCTACCTCCTAATAGGTGGTATGTTGTCATTAATTGTGAGTCGATGGTCAATTCGGCTAGTATATTATAATAAAGACGACTTTTTATTCAGTAAAAAAACTTACTTTTCTGAAGGGTTCGCACCTCATTCCAGCCTGTTATACCCATTAAAGCAGCATCGCTAATGAACGGAGGTTGGTAACCGGTTTGGATGATATGAAGCGATGATTGTAGGGAAAGTAAAACCATTCATTTTACTGTATCATTGCCGAATTGAAGAAAAGTCGATGGACATATACAGCCCCAAGCCTTTTATTTTTACTCATCGGTTTCTTTTCTAAAAAATAAGGATTAGAAATAAATTTGACTTTTCCTAATGCGAGTTTGGCGTGACATTTTCTTTGCTCTTTATCTTATTGTATGGTCTTTACCTTACAATATAACACACCTTAAGGCAACAGTTGTTGTGATTTGAGGCTATATGGATTAAATTTAATTGAAATTTTCACGCCTTTGGTTTATTAAGTCTCTTCTCTTTTTAAAGTCATACTCCATTTATTGATTACTGATCAGGATAGTTACCAGCTGACTGTTTTCACTTTATGCTGGCAGTGTGTGGTGTCTGACTTTGAACTGAACACAGGCTTCTTGGTGTTTTTAGAGCTGTGACTGAAATTTGAAAGCATCTGGAACATATTGACATTTTGATTGTTCATTTTTATCACATTATTAACGTGTAATAATGTGACAGAGCTAATAATGCTGCGTGTGATCTGCTCTCTGCTTCCTGTGGCGTCACTGTAGCTGCTGAACGAGACAGAGCTGATTTTTGCGCTTTCACGTTTTTTTTTCCACACCAGTTGGAAGTCTGGAGCCGTCACCTTACTGAAGCTATTTTGAGCTCTTTGTGTTCCTGGACAGTCTGTAAGTTGTAGTTTCGTAGGTCAGGGAAAGATTGATAACTGAACATTGTCTGTTGAGATCCATGGAGCGTTTTAAATTCATTATGAGTGTTTTTAGGTGACACATGTCTACATGTGTCCTTGAGCATCATGGTCAACCTGAGGAATCCCAGGTTTACTCCGTGATGCACTTTCTCTTTGTGTCATAGTGTTTGGTTGTTTTATCGGGTTTATAAAAGCTACTAGGGCAAAAACATTTATTCAGTTATTTATTGGTACTTTCAAACTGTAAAAAAAAAACTTGATGTTGTTTTAAACAACAAGCATGAGTTTAAAAACCAAACGTGAACCATGATGTTCAATAACAGAACATTTCGCTGCATGTATCTGGTTATGATGACGACTTCTCAACCTGTCGTGTGATTTAAGGTTTGGGTGGCCTGCAGCAGTGGTGGCGGTGTTTCCTGAAGTTCAGATTTGGCTTTTTGAGGCACTGTCAGACTTCAGCCAGTCGCCATCTTTGTGCGCTGAAGTTGCTGCTCCTATCCTGGAAGTTCAGAAATAAGTTTCAGGTTCAGCGCGTATCCATGACTTGAGCTTCTCGAGGTGAAACGGTCTAATGGGGGTTTTAAAACATCTGCTGTAAAGGTGACAGAGGACAGGAAGATGTTGTAGAGATGAGAGAGACGCCTCTAAAACCAACGATGGAGCAGAAATGAAAGCAATCAAACAGAAGCTGAAGTTAGAACAGGAGGTCGGGTCAGTGTCCATGTTCTGTCTGTGGGAGGCGTTAAAGGAGCAACTTTGTTCTGAAAGATGAGTTTCAGTCTCTTAAATGTGTTTGCTGGGCTGAATCGTTAGTGGCTGTATGTAAACGAGGTTAACGTCCCGATGCGGCGTCTCCAGCTGGTCTGGGATCAGTGTCCCTGCAGGCCCTGATCTCTTCTCTGAAATCCCATTTCTGTGATCCGTGTCTCTCCTCTGATCTGAACCCCCGCTGCCTCGTCCTTAAAAACTCCCTCCGTGTGACATTAAACTTAAAGGACATTTTTCTCCCTGCACCCGCTGAGCACTGATGAAGAGTCCTCAGTGGATTTGAACCAGCAACCTCCGTTTTCCTGTTGGTTTCAGGCGTCTCCTCCCTGCACAGGAAAGGTGTCAGAGCCTCAGGTGTGTGTTTGTAGGGCAGCGCCTCGGCGTTGGCGCTATTTTCAGCTTCTTATTAACGACGAGCTGCAGCTCGGTGATTCAGCAGGACAAAGCACAGTCGGCTCGGTCTAAATACAGGAACACCAACAGATCAGCACTCGAGGAACACCTGAGGACACGGTTACAGGACGCACGCTGCCCGGGTGACTAAATATGTTACTTAAGAACCAAAACCAGCGTTTACAGTTTGAAATATGGTGAAAATTATCCACAGAGACCAAAACTGATGTGGGTTCAGCCTGTAAACATTTCAGCGTAGGAACTGAGTCACTGCTGGAGCCTCCGATTGGAGGTCGGTGCTCGGATCAGAACCTGGCTGGGAGTTCAGGTCCTGGTGGCTCGTCACTGATAGAAAGTTTGCTGGTTTCAGCTGTTTTTAGATGTTTCACGTGGACTTGTTGTTGTTCCTGGCCCCTCTTAGAGCTGCTTTGCATGATCCACAATTCAAAACAATCCTTCTTTGTCTTCCTCCAGGCCTCGATGCAGCCCCTCAGTTCATCCTCGGTCGGATTTAAAAATTAAATAAAGCAGCCTGATTAGCTTTGATTAGGTTTGAACACTTAGTGGGAGTGGTGGCTGTATCCCCTCTCTGTGACATCATTCAGGTCCTGGAGTAGAAAAAACCCTGATAAACTGAGAGCTTTAGAGCAGTCTGACGCCTGATCATTGGAACACAACGTATATGACAGGAAATGAGGAAAATAAAACATCTTTTTTGTTTATAAAGAGATGCAAAAAATGACATAAATTGATTGATGTGTATAAAATCTCTCTGCTGTGTTTCTCGCCACGCTGAAACCAGCAGTGCAGGCGCTCTCACGCAGATTCAGACACTTCCTGTCAGAAGTCTATTTATGTCGACGTCCTCGCCCCCCCGGAGCGAAAATTCAAGCACGAGATGATGTTTAATTTAATTATGACTCTGTGACAGGACGCGGCGTTTCAGCGTCTCCGTTACGGTGCAGTCATGTCCTGTTACTGTCCATTTCCTTGTTGATGTGAGTTTGTGCGTCCTCACAGCTCTAACACAGCACTGAACCTGTAATGAGTGTGTGGGTGGGAAAGAAGTTATCCAATCACAAATCAGCTCGTTACTGTGGGTTTAAACACGGAGTCGTCCTCACAAACGCAGAAACATTCAGAGCCGCAGTCTGCTGCAGCTGGAGGTCGGAGGTCAAATCGACCGTCTCCACTCCTTCCAGAAAACAACCGCAGTAGCAGGGGCTGATGGGAAGGCTGATCGGCCGCTACCTGCAGAGAAGCGTAACGAGCTCGTGCTGTCGGACTGTTGATGCTTCGATCAGCAGCTCGCCGCTGCGCCTGGAAACAGCCGCCTGAATTATTGATGATGGTTACGGGCAGAGCGAGGAGAGTGAACCTGCGAGCACGAAGAGTTAGAAACATGGAATCATTCCTAGATTGACTTTACTTTGTCTGTTGGTCGTTACCTTTGTTTTTACCTGTGTTCAACTTAAAATACTTTAATTTACTTTCATTTAAAGCTTTTTATGACCTTGATGGCATTTTGTTATTTACGTTTTCACGAGTTTACTCGACAGTTTTCTCTGATTTGATATATACTTAATGCTTAATGTCGTCAATAACATTCATACTTTTAAAGTTTGCATTTTTAATTTATTACTTTTAGTATTAAAATTATTTAGCATAAAGTAATTTTATATTTATTTTATTAACTTTATATATCTGGTATTTGTTTATATGTCAGTTCTTTTAAAGTATAATTTCATTTTAATACTGTCTTAAGTACTTTCAGAGCCCGTATTGCAGCACTTCATGGCCCAGAGATGAACACCTGCATTGAAGCTATTAGTGATGATTATGTGCATAAACTACATCCCGAGCTGCTCGGAAACACTAAACCTTCTGACCCCAAACCTTTATTGTTAAAGCCGGTCACATGACTCTCTGCGGTCACATCTGTCGCACGGTCGTGAGATGCGGTTTATTTTCTCTTTGCTGTAGTTTGACAGGACGGCAGCAAATATCCACACAGATGTGCTGATGTTCAAGCGATGCCTGGAGGAGGAAACAAACCCTCGATGAAAGCCCTGCGACAGACTGGCGACCTGTCCAGGGTGTACCCTGCCTCTCGCCCTATGACAGCTGGGATAGGCTCCAGCGCCGCCCGCGACCCTGGACAGGATAAGCGGAAGCGAATGGATAAAGTTGTGGAGTTGTAAAGTGTTTTGTCTGGTGTCAATTATATCGTCAGTTACATCGTTATCGCAAATTTTCAAATGTATATCGTGATAAATATTTTAGTTCATATCGCCCTGCTCTACTGGTTTCACCTGTTCTGCTCTAAGCTGGTGGTGTTAACCCAGCAGATAAACCGCGCGAAACCCAGCAGATAAACCGCGCGACACGTCGTGTCGAGTCCAGCTGTGGCGGCCGAAGCTCTGCACAGGAAGCTCAACAGCTATCTCTCCCCTCGCTGTAACGGCGCTCCTGCTGTGAGTGACGTTGAGGCGCCGTGAGGAATTTTTAATGGCTGTGTTTGCACTGCAAGAGGCTGATGGGCCCTGAAGGAGGACACAAGCCGAGAGGAGCAGCCATGCAGTTTAATAAGACACTCACGCGCACACACTCACACACACATGCGCGCAAACACGCACGCAAACACGCACGCACACTCAGCAAGCTGCCAGCAGTCTGCAGGGAGGTGAGGAGAACAGAAGGAGAGGTTGGAGAGGAGGAGGAACAGAGAGGATGCTGGGAAGCGTGGGCAGGGCGCTGAGATGAAAACAGGCAGAAGACTGGCTCCCACTTCTGTTTGCTTTCTGTGCGCTCTGACCCTTGACCTCTGCTGATGATGCCATAATCGCGTGGCACCACTGGGAGTTAAATTGGCAGGTTTCTTAAGAAGCTTCTCTGTGAGTGAGTGGAAGGTTCATACTGACGCTGTTTAATAAACGAATCTTCAGGTCAACATTTTAATTTGTCTGTTGTTTCATTCTGTGGCTGGATACCTGCAGAGCACCTGGCCTCATTCAGGGCTGTGTCCAACCCTAAAAACAGCTGTGCGACACATTTATCGCAAAACTTCAAGTATAAGGTGTCATCTTTTTAAGAAAATGTGTAGCTTTCATTCTGTTACTGTTACACACTGGAGCTGATGCCTCACGCCTCCATACTGCTGCAGGGGGTTGAATAGTTTTGAAAGGCGTCTGGTAACACAGGTGTGTGTTGGCTGTTTGAGTCGGTTT
>NW_005187708.1:418849-427044 GCF_000239375.1 Pundamilia nyererei | reverse complement strand
CTCCCCTCGCTGTAACGGCGCTCCTGCTGTGAGTGACGTTGAGGCGCCGTGAGGAATTTTTAATGGCTGTGTTTGCACTGCAAGAGGCTGATGGGCCCTGAAGGAGGACACAAGCCGAGAGGAGCAGCCATGCAGTTTAATAAGACACTCACGCGCACACACTCACACACACTCACGCGCACACACTCACACACACGCACGCAAACACACACGCACACACACACACTCACACACACGCACGCAAACACGCACGCACACACACTCACACACACGCACGCAAACACGCACGCACACACACACACTCAAACACACGCACGCAAACACGCACGCACACACACTCACACACACGCACGCACACACGCACGCACACACACACACTCAAACACACGCACGCAAACACGCACACACACTCAAACACACTCACGCAAACACGCAGGCACACTCAGCAAGCTGCCAGCAGTCTGCAGGGAGGTGAGGAGAACAGAAGGAGAGGTTGGAGAGGAGGAGGAACAGAGAGGATGCTGGGAAGCGTGGGCAGGGCGCTGAGATGAAAACAGGCAGAAGACTGGCTCTCACTTCTGTTTGCTTTCTGTGCGCTCTGACCCTTGACCTCTGCTGATGATGCCATAATCGCGTGGCACCACTGGGAGTTAAATTGGCAGGTTTCTTAAGAAGCTTCTCTGTGAGTGAGTGGAAGGTTCATACTGACGCTGTTTAATAAACGAATCTTCAGGTCAACATTTTAATTTGTCTGTTGTTTCATTCTGTGGCTGGATACCTGCAGAGCACCTGGCCTCATTCAGGGCTGTGTCCAACCCTAAAAACAGCTGTGCGACACATTTATCGCAAAACTTCAAGTATAAGGTGTCATCTTTTTAAGAAAATGTGTAGCTTTCATTCTGTTACTGTTACACACTGGAGCTGATGCCTCACGCCTCCATACTGCTGCAGGGGGTTGAATAGTTTTGAAAGGCGTCTGGTAACACAGGTGTGTGTTGGCTGTTTGAGTCGGTTTCTTCTGTTGCTGTTTAACTGATCAACTTTCTGTGTGCTGACTCTGAAAACGTTTTGTGTAAAATCAGACTGTATATAACATTTGTTATGTTTAGTTGTTTATGAATCCTTACTAAGATGATATGACAGTGCCTGAAAATAATTTGCTTTATTGGCAGCTACTCGTTTTATGCTCTGCTCGACTCGGATCAGCCGATTGCTGTTTGTGACGTTGCTGACAGGGACGTTGCCCCCTGGTGGACAAACTCACAGCATTGGACTGGGAAAGGTGCAAGCTATCCACCTGTCAGTGCTGCAGGGCAGGTGGACCAAAAGTCACGAGCTTGACTGGGATCACAGCAACGAGGTGTTTGTTTTGGTTTAACCACACCACCCCTGACACCATCCGCTGGGCTGGGGCACCCAGATTCACCTCATCCTGCCAGATGTTGTTCAGGTTGTTTCAGACGTGACCTCCGCTGGTTGTGTTACTCCGGGCATCAGTGCTGACTCTACCCTCTGTCACCAAAGACAGAAGCTGGGCATTTGTGGATTTTCAGTTTAAATTCTCACTTGGTTAATGTTGTGCTATCCACCCACCATAACACTGAGCGCTAGCAGTCGCGGTGGAGCAACTCAGTCGTTTACACAGCAATGAGTGATATCGCCTGCTTTGAATAGTGGACATAAGGTGATATCAGCTATCTGCTAAAAAGCCATTCATTCACATAACGAGACAAAAAGGCTGCAACAGCATCAGATTTTATTTTAAAAATCTATTTTTGTCAGTTTTTCTGTTCCTGTGTGAAACTTTGCTGTTTTCTCTCTGATGAACAGACGGAAGTCAAACAGATGATAAACACCCGTCATTAACTGTGACGTTTGTGGGTCGCTGTCATCACTTTTTATCACTTTGATGGAAATAATCTCTATTCTTCTAATTTATTCTCACGAGTCTGCGGCAGTTTCTCTGGATCTTTGTGTTTCTCTGCTTCAGTCGAGTTTCTGCTTCTCGTCTCCGTCGTGTTGAAGTCTTCATTAGGCTGTGGTTAAACATGCTGTTATTGTGCTTAAGAACTTGATGCTTTGCTCTGCAGGCGCTTTTACAGCAGAGGAAGATTTCCTCCTCCTCCTCCTCTCTGATTCTCTGCTCCCCCCTGGGTTTTCCCCCTCTCCCTCCATTTGTATGCATGCTGATGGAGAATCTCTGTGGTTTCCCTGCATATTAAACCGAGCTGTCATATCGCTGCTGCGCTGAATAATAGATTTTCCCTCTTTGTTTTAGAGAGAGGGAAAGATGAAGGAATAGAGAAGGATGAAAACACAGAGAGCAGAAGGAAAAGAAATGTGCAATATGTTAACATGATTCATTTCCATTATTAAACAGATCCTTTTATAGTAGCAAAATCACAGGACAAATGTTGAATTTGGAGAGTAAATGTTTGATTAAAGCCACAGAGCTGCAGCTGTTCCCTTCATAACCACAAGAAAGGAGGAGGAAAATTAATCAAGTAATCGTTTGACTTATTTATGGCTCCAAAATGGAAAATTAATCACTTGGTCCAGTCTTTCCAGTGTGAGGTCTTTGATTTGTGCTTGATTTCTGTTATTTGGGCAAAGAAGGACATTTTAAGGGTGAGCTAACTTTTAGACCAAAAGAACTAACAGATTAATCAAAAACTCTTCGGCCAAACTTAATTTTTACCAGCTGTGGTTGGTAGACACTGCAAAATCTCTTAATGCTCTCTGCAAATGTATTTTTTCAAATGAAGGAGAATCAATCATAAGAACTAAATATACTACACTGTAAGTAAAGTCAAAAAGCTCTACTTCAGTCTGCTTTTAATATATTTGGAGCTAATGCACTCAGACACGTTATAATAAATAAGCTTCGTATGAATGTTGGATCTGTAGAAGAATATATTTTGTTCCTGTGCCCCATACACCGCACGGCTGCATGAAAACGGGCTCCGCCGTCATTCAAACAATAAAAACACTAGAACTAAAGTAGAAGCACAACTATGTGATGTCTTCAGGTTTCTTGTTTGATTCATTTTATGTGAAAAAAAATGTTACGTAACAGAAACGTGTTTAGGAAGCTAGGTTTATGTTTGTTTTTTAAATTAAACTGAAGTCAGTTTTATGTATGCAGCACCAAATCACACCAGCAGTCGCCTGAGGTTGCTTTATATACTGTGAGGTAAAGACCTGACAATGCTGTTAAAAACATGACATGCACGCTGTTTTGAGAGACAGCTGTGGGGTTTTTGTTAAATGTCGGTGCCCCATACACCGCACACTCGCACACTCTGGTTGTATTAACATTTGTTGTCAGTTCTTGGGTTTCCTTTCATTAAAGTGTATTTTTAGGTTGCAGCAGACTGATAAATGCAGGCACTGATGAGCAGAACTCAGTTAATGCTGGTAGATAAATTAAATTGGAAGTGCATGACAAATTAGTGAAAACATTTGCTTCAAATGGCAGGAAGCAGAGATTCCTTCCTGTGCGGAGCAGGGAGGAGATTTTCGGTGATAAGAGTCCCGCGGGGATCAGAGATCGTGATGTTGGACGGCAGGAGGACCCGAGCTGCAGACTCCGAGGGGAATCGCCTCTCAGTGCAGTCTGGTAGTTTATGTCTTTGTTTTCACGCCGCCTCTGACTCTCTGTGTTTGTCGCGGCCGCTGTCGGAACAGGAAGTGGCGGCCTTATTGACTCACTCCAGGGCTTTCCCGTAGAGAGCAGATCACAGAGCTCCGGCTTCCTTTGCCTGCACTGTGCTGAAAGATTTTCCAGCTGCCACTTTCTCCGAGCCTCGGCCTCGCTGCGTGTCTGCAGCCCGAGCTGATCTCAGGTCAGACTTCTCCCTACCTGAGTCTCTCCTGCAGCTGTGTGACACCTGGAGGACTTCCTGTGGTCCGTTCAGTCTGCTAATTATGGTCGTTGAGTTAAACTTCAATTATTATTCAACGAGAATGGATTGGCGTCTGCTTTATATTCTTTTGGGTTTGACCTGCTGGTCAGACAGAAAGTGAAACAATGAGGTCACTGCGTGGAAACAGTTTCCTCATGTTTGACAAATGAAACGGTGGACGACTGGAGACGATAATCACGGACTCCTGGGCTGCTAAAGCTTTCAAAGCTGTTGGGCAATTATTACAATTATGGTTTTGTCAGTTTCTTTAAATAACTGTGAGAAATCAGGTGATTGAACAAAGTAGAACTGCAGCTAATCTGCCCGCTGTGTTCCCGGCCTCCTTAATTTCACTGTGACGTCTTCAGTTGTTGACCTGCACAGTTACAGGAGAAGAATTAAAAGCATAAACATTTAAAACTTTAAAGTTTCTTTACAGGCTTTAAAGAGTCTTTATAGTCATGCTTTTAGGTAAAAACGAAACGTTGCAGATCCAGAATAATCTTTATTATAATTATCTGATCATCTGGAGCAGCTGCTGGTTTTGTCTTCACACGGTCCTCTGACGTCTTTTATTTATGCAACATCTTGACTGTAAACCGATTGAAAGTATTTGGCTTCATAAAAAGATGACGTGGGTGTCTTTAACCCCTTAGCAGTCGGACGTACCGCCCACGGGACATTGGATGGTTTAGGGGACTAATTGGACTGCTAAGGGGTTAATGGAATTGTCGATGATCTCACTGGAAGCTAAACATTGGCTTCTTTTTTCAGGAATAAATCCGCTTTAGAAAACTCTTCTGTCTGCGATTGTTTATGCTGATTTACTTTTGTCTCCTCAGGTTTGCTTAGATGATTCAGACTTGTTTGACTACAAAGTCTTTGACTCACCACAGCAGACTTCTAGAGTTTAGCGGGTTGGTCATCACGGACCGCTCGCAGGAAGCGTCTCTGATCTGTTCTTATCTGTAAATGATTCCAGTTTATCTTCTTCCTCCTGTGTGCTCGGGTTTTGACAGACATGGGAAAATCTGTCTCACTGACGTCCTTGGACCAGGAAGTGTTTCCAGATGTTAGATGTGAACTTCATTATAAGTGTCGCTGTTTGCTTTTTAACATGTTACAGGCATAACTGTTGAACGTGCGTGGAGCTGATTGATAATCTTTACTGATCAGCTGGATTACAGTGAATAATGCATATGTTTAGATTTCACGTCACAAACACGAGTGAGCGTGTTTGATGTATTTGTTGTTGCTTCGCTGCTTGTTGACCACAAATGGACCCAATCGATCGTTTGATAATTAAGGACGTGTTTTTAAAGCCGTACTTCTTGCGGCTTTACTGCAATCTAAACTAAAAATAGTTTGGGTTGGCGGCGTTTCATGATCAATATTTATTGGTGCAGTAATGCAGAATAACGCAGCTGTTGTATTACGTGAGTCTGTTCAGTTTGTTCGGCGTTTTGTGTGCACGTGTGACCCGACGGCCAGTAACTTCAGGTTGGTTTGCACATCTGTTCTCTGGAGAGAGCTGAGGAGTCTTCATTTTAAAACCTGCCTCTCTCTGCTGCAGCGTGGGAGCACAGAGGATTGTGGGTAGGGAGTGGCGCTGAGCCGCTGCAGATACGACAGGGACGCTAAGATGCGACCTCGAATGGCTCCGACGTCCCCCCCTCCTCCTCCCTCGCCTCAGGGCGACTCCTCGCCATCTGGGTCGGCACAGGCACAAGAAGTCACTGCCAAACTGTCATTTGGGACAAAAACACTCACAGGCAGACGTCTTAGAAACACTGAACGAGGGGGCGTGGCCTCTGAGGTACAGGTGAGACAGAAAACCTGGATGGTGATCATAGTTTATGAGCGGATGAAACACGGCACTTTGTTGGAGTTCGTCTTGGAGGAATAAGGAGAACACAGGAAGTTA
Source organism: Pundamilia nyererei (assembly GCF_000239375.1). Classification (NCBI taxonomy): domain Eukaryota; kingdom Metazoa; phylum Chordata; class Actinopteri; order Cichliformes; family Cichlidae; genus Pundamilia; species Pundamilia nyererei. Next base: position 421,215 of record NW_005187708.1, on the reverse strand, counting down.
TCAAACGTGTGGACTTTTATTTATGAAGGAGCACTTCGGCCCCAACGCCATCAGCTGTCATTGGATGATTATTGGTCAGCTGATACGTGGGGAGTACGTGTTTTTCATCTATAGTTAGTTTGTGTGCTTTCAGTGCATATTAAATTATTAACAGTGTGTTATCTCTGATACACATCGCTGCTGCTGCTTCTGGGAAATGAAGGCTGGATCACGCTGTGCGGAAGCTTTCCATTCAGTTTGGTGCATCAGTGTCTGTTCAGCTGCAGCGCAGGAAAGGAAACTTTGGTGTGGCTGAGGCTGTGCTGCCCCCTGCTGCTGGTCTGTGGCGGTGCTCGTTTCCTGCACATTGATCGGTCTGTTCCAGCCGGTGTTTAAAGTTGGCAGAGATTTGTAAGATTTCAGTCCTGGTTGCTTAGCACCAGCCGCTGCCAGCAGCTCTTATTAATATATTTGGGGGGTTTAATGTTTGTGGTTGAGGACTACGAACAAAAACAGTGAGCACACAGCGCAGCAACGATCTTCTTCTGTTTATTCTCGGGGTCGTCTGCTGGCAGAAGATCAGCTGATCGGTGAGGTTTGTCATTTGTTCTGATCTGAGATCTGCTGGAGTCGTGTTTTAGGAGTGTTCAGGTGTTCAGCTCTCCGTTTCTCAGTGTGTTTGACAAAAACGAAGCCCTCGGCTGCTGTCAGCTGGTCTCCTCTGGACCGTGAGGTCGGCTGGGTTCGTCTTTCTTTGGTGGATTTTGGATGTTTGGGATCTTCAGCAGGTTGTTTGGTTAGCTCGGAGCGTCCTCACTCTGACAGAGGAGCACATCTCTCTGTTTGGATGGTTTCATTCAGCTCTAATTGAGGTCCAGCAGGGGGCGCCACCTCTACAGCTGTTCACCTGACTGTGCAGGTCAGATACAGGCAGCAGTTTGTTCTGACTGGAACTGATAAAAAGTTTAATTTACAGATTTTGTTTTTCATGTGGCATGATAAACTATGTGTGCCTTATGTAAACCCAAAGTCTTAGTCAAACCAGCTGTGTGTGAACAGCTGCAAACACCTGGATCAGACTTTTCTGTAGTTTTGTTTCAGAGTTTAGCTTCTCTGATCAACATCACCAGTTTTAATGAACTGATGAATGTGCAGACATGTGAAGACCATCTCTGAGTTTAGGGCTTTTGATTGGTCAAAATGAGGATTTATACACATGTGACTTTGAGTGAAATGTTTCCTTATTAAAGTTCCAACAAATCAGTTTTCAAAGAGCTTTGAAAGGTGAAACATCTGCTGCGGCCAGCGATGAGAAGAAAGCCGTGAACCCCACAGCTCGCTGTTGTTTCTGTTTCCGTATGTTTATCGTGTCGAGTGTACGGCGTCTGCCGTAATGAGAGCTGAAGGCGTGAAGCAGCAGCTGAGATCACAGGTGTGCGGAGGTGAGCTGCTGGATCGGGCTGTAGGTCGCTGGGTTGCACGGCTGACCTGAGGTTTGCATGAAGCTTCTGTGAGAAACTGGGAAGAATATCTGTGTTTCCAGGTGTTATGTTACCTGTTTTTCTTTATTTTTACTAAAATACTTCAAGATAAATTCCTGAAGAAAATACATTTTTATTCCAGCCCAAAAGGAGACAAATGTGCAACTTAAGTAGAACATAGATCAGCTGGGAATGTTGATATCTGCCACCACTAGGGGGAGCTGTCCTGCAGCAGGTAGGCTGGCCTCATTCAAACAGGCATTCACCTGACTCAGGTGTTGCTGCAGGTTTGATCGGGTCTTTTGTTTCCTGACTGATTTCCAGCTGGATCAGAACATGACACACTTCAGGCGTTTCAGAGGGCTCGTTTGTTTTGCAGGCGTCTAAAATGCCTCCCACTCTTCTGTTTTCTTGTTTGTTTGTTTAAAAAAAATAAATTGAAGCAACACTCACGTTATTTTAACACCTGTATTCCAGGAAATTGGCCTAAAACCAGCATGAACAGCAGCGATGGAGCCTGTTATACTCCTGTTTTCTGTCTGAACTCCCTGAGAGGACTGAGACTACCCGATCCCGCTCACGTGCTCCTGAAACGACCCCGGGTCTCTCTGCAAGCTCCTCGGTGTGGCGGCCGGTCGCCGAGTGGCGTGTAAAAAGCAGCAAGGTCGCTGTCACTGCACATGCTCAGTCTGCTCTCCTGTCTCTGAGCATGTGCAGGCTTCTTGTTTGTCTGCACGTGTGCGAGCCTGACTCAGACTTCCATAACAAGGCGCTCAGACAGACGCACGCCCAGATGGAAGCTGATTGGTTGAAGTGTCTAAAGTGTAATGAGAGCCTGAGCGTCTTGCTCCAGTCTGTCTGTGCTCGGTTTAAGGCGTCTGAATCAAGCGCCGTGATTGGTGTGTG
>NW_005187708.1:407431-416646 GCF_000239375.1 Pundamilia nyererei | reverse complement strand
TCCAGAGTCACCATGGGCCTCTTGGCTGCATTTCTGATCAGCGCTCTCCTTGTTCGGCCTGTGAGTTTAGGTGGACGGCCTTGTCCTGAACTGTATCCAGAGACTAAATGAGAATCAAAGGACACAAACGGCAGTCTGCACTGATGCTGCCAAACCTTCTACTGTAATATCAGTTCAAGCGTTAGGTAATGTTAGTCACAGTGTTTAAATTGTTAAACATTATTAAACATGTACTGTGTCAGCCAACATCAGCAGCAGCTTTACTGCAGAAACCAGCTAATGTTCACAAATCAGGTTAAAAAGCTGCTATTTTTATTTTTCCTGATTTAGTGGTGATGAGGGTCGATGTGTTTACAAAGAGACTCAGTGTCTGAGACTAGTTTCTACATTTCTGCCATTAGTTTTAAGTTATTAACGAGGTTGAAGGACCTGGTTTATGTCGGTTGCTGTTTTTGTTGTAGCTCGTCTGTAGTGAGATGAAGTGTGATTCAGTCAGATGATTAATGAATATTAAAAATACGAATAAACGGTGATCAGTGAAACTTTAGAGCAGCTATATCAACTTTACTGTCCAGAACTGGTGTAAAGAAACAAAAACCAGCCGAGCAGTGACGAAAGTTAAAAGTCGTTGTCATGAATTGAATTTAACACTGTCGCGCTAAACGACAGGAGAGAGAGAGAAATAAAAATGATCCGGGCTGATCGGATGGTTCGTCTTCCGTTTGCTCGTTCCCGTCAGATTTCCATGAAACGTGGGGCTTAGTCCGTCCTGGAAGAGACTTTTGGACAGATGTGGATCCAGGATCGTTTTCTTCATCAGAAGCACGGGCTAATGCTCTCAGCAGGAAGTTGTGCCCCCTGGTGGCTGTTAGAAAGGCGGCAGGTTTGAGGCATCTGTGCGCCGGTTCACTTTTCAAACCCGGAAGCTTCGTCCATCTTTTATGTAACGCCGCCGTCAGCCCAGCCGACCAATCGCCTGTCGTATCTTCTTCTTCGCTGTCAGATTAAAACGCACCTCTCTGATGGAGGGAGCGCTCGCTGCTGTGTGTGGGCTCGCTCTTCCTCCTCAGTGTCCTCCTCTTCCTCCTCTCCTCCACATCACTGACTCTGTCCTACATCACTCTACCTTCCCTGAGGATACACCCCCTCTCTCTCTCTCTCTCGCTCTCTCTCTCTCTCGCTCTCTCTCTCGTTCAACCCTCCTCGTTTCCGATGAGTCATGTGACCAACCTCTCTCGCCTCCCCCCGCTCCCCAGAGACCAATCACACCCCCACAGAGGGACGCTTTACGAACACACAGCAGCCCTCGCTCTCTCTCGTCATCATCGCCGCTCTCAGTGCAGCGGGAGAGAGAGAGAGAGAAAGATAGAGGAGGAAAACAAGCGTGAGGACGAGGGAGAGAGGAGTCCGGGCGAGCGCCTGAGAGGAGGTCAAGAGGGAGAGGAAAACATTCAACCAGCAGAAGAAGAAGAAGGAGGAGGGGTCAGCAGGAAGGAGGAGGGGGAGGTTCTCCCTGAATGAAGGAAGAGCTCTGGGAGTCGTTTCCTCCCCGCCGTGATGGAGCGATGCGAGGAATGAGGGCGGATGGTGAGAGCAGGGAGCAGCAGCAGCAGCAGCAGTGGAGGAGGTGGAGAGGCAGGAGGTGGAGGCGGAGGAGGAGGAGGTGCTGCTGGGGGAGCCGGAGGCGGACGGCGCGGGAGGAGCCGGCAGCGCTCCCGGAGGAGGCGGCTGTCGGCAAACTGCCCCGGCGTCGACAAGATGTCCCCCAGCAAGAAGGTGGAGTGCTTCTCGCCCATGCTGTGCCACTGCAAGGTGGCCTGCACCAACAGCACCATCTCCCTCATGTTCGGCTGCAAGGTGGGTGTAGGAGGGGGCGGGGTCGTCGGTGAAGTGGGGTCACGGCGAGGGGGCTGGGTTGGTTTGTGGTAGGTTAAAAAGTAGAAACCCAAAATAAAGTTTGAGGAAAAGTCTCCCGATCATCGTTAAATGACGTCAGAACGTCACAAGTTACAAAAACGAGTTCGGAGAAATGTTTCTGAACGCTCGGCGACGAATCCTCCTGCAGACGCCGAGCTGCTCAACGTCTGAACGCGAAAGCCTGACAGGCGGGTCACATGACTGTCGTTTACCAGTTAACTACGATTTCTTTTGCTGTTTTGTTGTTTTGTTTTTGTTGACTGTCTAAATCTTTGTGAATCCTGAAAAGCGCCGAATTTATGATTCTAAAAACAAAACCTCAGGTTGGGTCGTCGAGCCGACCCCCAAACGATCCTCGGCTGAGTTTAATACAGTTGAAGATGTCCCGTCTTTGAGCAGCGGCTTCAACGGAAGGTAAACATTTTCATCCCAACAAAACTGAAACTGATCCCAGGTTCAGTGCAGATTTTCAAACTCGTTGGGAATCGCTGTCCTCACGTTTGCATCAGCAGAGGCCAGATTGGCCCTGATCAGGTCATCCTGATCCAGTCCGAGCGATAAGTGCTGAGACTTCAGCGTTTCATCGTGGGATCACAGGATTTGTCCATTTATTTCCAGAAATAAGAAACGAACAGAAACTACACGACGTTTTTGATGACGATGGTCGCCGTGCTGGATGTCACACCTCCTCGGTCGTTCTGGGCGTTATAAATCAGGAGGTGCTGGCCAGCAATGATTTCTGGGTAAAAAATTTAAAACCATGAGCGGCGCTGTTCGTGGTTCTGACTACATTTCAGTGTCACTGAGCTACAGCAGCGGAAATCTTTCCTCTGGAAGAAAAACTTCAGCTCTCCGTTTGTTCATCGGTCTTTCTAGCGCACTCGTCCGTCTGCTAGGATGCTGCGGGGCGTCTCGTAGGTAGCATCAGTTTTATAATGCTCGCCGTACACGATGCCGTCTTTCATCTCCAGCTCCGGAAACACACTCTTAGATTTCCCATAATCCACCTCCACAGCTGCATTTGTGAGGATTCTTCAGAGTTGTGTTTTAAATGGATGAAAACGAAATGATTTCCTATTTAAATCAAACACTTTGTTGCATTTAAACGTCAGCGTGATTTCAAACACAGGATAAAGTTGCTGTATGTATGTATTTATGCTGTTTACACTTCAGTGCATGTACACGTGTGGAGTAATCAGAGTAAATCGAGCTCGTCTTCATTGAGATGGAGCTCCAAAGCTTGATGATGTGCCGTCAGGTTCCTCGGTGACGAGCTGGTATTAAATGAAAGCGTTTACACCGGCCTGCTGAAGAGTGCAGCCCAGATTATTCTGATCTTTAAAATGAGCCGGCGGTCTCACAGAGAAGTCGTTAACATTTGCTCCTGTGATAAAATGGAATAAATCTCTGATGGTGATCATCGCCGCTGCAGTCACACGGGTCTAAATTTACTTCTACAACTCAAACCAATCAGTAGCTGCTGATGTTTTCTTACATAAAGCTGTGCAGGAGCAGCGATGGCTGGACTGTGAGCGTAATCAGAAGTGTGTGGGTGAGACAGAAAAGCTGCAGGGCACGTTGTCAAACGCACACTCAGACGAGCTGCGAATCACAACCCTGAAAACGATGAACATATAAACCTGCTCCTGCTGTGTCCTCCCGCTCTGCTCCTGTCAGGCGACTGCTGAGGGGGAAATAACCCGTGTTCGCTGGCTGTCACCGAGCGGCTGTGTTTACCGTTGTGACCTGACGCCATGCCATTGGCCGTCCGAGCTGCCCGTCGCGCCCCGCTCTCCGTACCGTCCAATCGGAGGCTGGGTTTGAAGCGTCGCTGAGGCGCGATTGGCTGGCGGGGAGCGTCAGCGGCAGGCTGGAGGGCACGTGCGTGTGTGGTCATCATGTGCTGTGCAGGGAAACGCCAGCGAACCGAAAGCTCGCTCCCTCGTGAGCTCTGCTGTCAGCCGAGAGACGTCAGGGCACGGCGTGCACACAGAGACTCTGCAGAACTCATGAAATATTCACACGTTTTAACAGATTTACTGTCTCAGCACTGAAGAAAAAAACCATAAATGCACAAATATGGAGACAAATGAACCTGAAAAGGATCCAAAGTAAAGACGCACTTACAGTTAACAGATTTCATCATGTTGCTTTCTGTTCACCACCTCTGCATGTTTGACTTTGATCAATCTGTAGAAGCCAAGAAAGTTTCCCACGAGCTGCACGGTTACAGAGGTGATATCACGTCTGCAACAATAAAACAGAACCTTCAGGGAGTAAAATTATGATAATTATGACGTCATGTCAGAGAGTAGACAGAGTATTTGAATTACAATGATCATGGCAGCGTGGTGGCCTCACAGCAGGGCGTCCAGAGAGATGCCAGTCAGGTGTCTGGGAGCGAGTTTGTGCATGATCTCTGCATTTATTACAAACTGTAGTGTTGTGAGAATAAGGCAGAGTAACTACGCAGTTTAATGTCTCAGTGGGGATTACAGTCTGGAGATCACTGATTGGAGGAGACAGATCAGGTGTCTTTTTAAACTCAGCCAGTCGTCAGAGGGGCACCAGCAGACCCGAGGATGTATAAAGTGATCGTATAAACTACTTTAACAACCTTTCATTTAAAGAACTTGCTGTGAGCAGCTTCACACGTCTTCAGAAAAACAATAAATCTGTTTTTCCACGTTTCAAATCATGTTTTAGTAAATTTGGATTAAACTTATTATGACAAACAAGTTAATTCAGGAAGATGTCCCGATTTAAACCCCAGTTGCTCTTTAATGCTCCATGTGTATGAGATGGGGTGTCTTTAAACCTGTGGTGGCTCAGGCTCTCCCGATCGTGTCCGCCGGCCTGGTTTGGAGGTTTGATCTTGCTCGGCTGTTTCCTGTTGTGCGGCTGTGTCTGAGCGTCTTTGAGGAAACGATGAGCGTAAAAACTTTGCTGTTCAACAAACGGCTCCATTTTTCATGTCTCGCAGCTCATTTCCGGAATTGCTCTTCTCTTCGTGCTGGCCCTTGAACGACCCCTCTTAATGTGATTTCTGTGTAAGCGAACAACACGTCACAGTCGTCCTCCTTTACTTGATTCAACTCCGAGGCTTCAGATGTCTCTGTTGGTCAGATCAAGTCGACTTCTTCCAACGATCTGGCATGAAATTACAGCCGAGGAAAACAAAGAAGGAATTCTTTACTGAAGCGGGAATAACTGGAAGATTTTCTCTTGATTTGAGATGTTCAGACTACTGAAGCCCGGATCAGCTTGACAGGAAGTTTAAAGGAGATGGCTCACCCCAAAAGCTCTCATTTTCCATCTGCCCTGTTGAGCCGTTGTTTTTCCTGAGTGTTTTGAACTAAATCAAGTGCTTAAACTCGGAAAACTTGCACCGATTCTCAGCTGGAAAACATGGATTGGCAGCTCCAGGTTGTTGAAGTTAACTCAAAGTCTTTTTCTCTTGATGAAAACCAGAGTTGGAGATTGGCAGATGGATTGGTAGTGAGGGCTCAGCTGTTGATCTGCAGGTGGACTGATGTTCCTGTCTTCGCCTGTGACCTCGAGCTGGTGGTGACTGAAAGGTGGTCCGACCGATAACGCGATGTTTTCTGAATGGGATGTTTTTAACGTTCCTAAGAGCATCTGATTGTTCTGGAAAACTCCTTTAACCAAACTTTCTGAGCTCATTGATCCCAACCCTTCGTCTCTTTAAAGTTGGTGCTTTTAATTTGGCGGTGTCCTCCCGTTTATGACCTGACTGGCTCTCAGGTGATGTCACAGCAGAAGTAGGGGAAGCTATTCAGACTCAGAGCAGCGTCTGTCCCAGTTGACCTCTTGGCCCTCTGGGCTTTGATTGGACAATAACCCATCGCCTGGAGGAGGAGGGGGAGGGGTTTGTGGTATCATGTGGAGCAGCGTGTTGACCTCTGAGCTGTGGTTCAGGAGCCGCTCGGATTACTCCCGTGTGGATCAGGGTTTGATTGGAATCTGGTGTTAATCTGTCGGGATCGGGATGCTCATAAATCAGGAGCTTAGACGTTCACATGGAGACGGTCGGAGCGCGAGCTGCCGCCGCCGCTGACACTTCTGCTCTGCTCACAGAGCTAGACTCACAGACTAGTCTTAATTAAGTCCCATTGATCGGCTGCCATCGACCGCTCTCACAGCCACTCACTCGATACATTGTGCCGGAAGTTATCAATCATTGTGGCGTCGAGTATTTAGGGAGCTGCTGTCTTTTTCTGAACCCATTTTCAGACTTTTGAACGGCCGTCTCTCCGGGTTTGTGAGATCATCTCGATTCACAGATCAGACCGACGGCTGTCAGATTCAAACGAGAGCGACGTATGAGGACCTTCTGCTCTTCACAGAGCGTATATTAATGAGCTCGTTTCACATGTTATTAATAAAGCTGGAAGAAGAGACGAATTTAAAATTCCAGCCCTGAAAAACTGCAGATTTAGAGTCTGGAGCGTCAGGCCCGTCGATACACTGCACCAGTTTAACGTCTGTGGCACAGACGAGCAGGAACAAGACCAGAACCTGGATGTTTTTATCATCGCTCACTGGAGGAAACTTCAAAAAGTTCAGGTGAACTTTACAGAGTTGTCACCCTGTGGGTCAGACGCTGCTTGAAACCAGTTACAGCTCATGAACACTGTGGTTTTTTTACCATCTCGTGTCGTCGCAGGCTTGTTTAATTTAGTCATCTCACTTTGATCACACAGCCCTGTGGGTCCTGATGAAGGGCCTGAATCACAGAGCTTCTCTTTGGCCTATCAGTGACTATAACATGTAGATTGCAGCCAAACAGTGTACCTAATAAACTGTCCTTTGAGTTTTTACCTCACTCGTGTAGAAAGCATGTTTAAAAGCTAAATAAATGGGCAGTAAATCTGATCTCAGACCAGCAGCGTGTGCTTAGCGTGTTTTTCTGTTCTGCTCTGCGGCTTTTAACGACACAAACAGCAAAGTCCTCCAGTTAGGTGGTGGTGAGTGAGTCCTCCGTCGGTTGTTTCTATCTTCCTCTTTGCATTCCTCTTCATCACCCCCTGAATCATCCAGCAGCCCTCCTCCTCCTCCTCGTCCTGAACATCCTGCTACATCCTCTCTGCGGTGATGCTCCTATTTATAGCAGCTTTTGGCAGGCAGGAGTCGGCGCTGTGCCGCCTCCTCCTCCTCGACAGCTCTCAGAGAAATGAGGAGGAGGAGGAGAGGAGGAAGCTCTCTTCATGCAGAGAGTGTCATCAGTGGAAACCTCCCCGTTGCCTCCCACGTCCACACTTCCATTTGTGCCGCGGTCCACGGTGAGTGGGCTCGGCGTCTTGCTGATGGACCCTCTGACGTTACGCCGCAGCGCTGCTTCAAACCTTTATTTCTCTTTGAATGTGGCCCATGTGGGCCCGGGCAGAGGGATTCGAACCTGTGACCTGATGCTTGGTTTGCGCGTGAGTGTCGCAGCGCTTCGATCTGCTTGCAGCTGCCTGATGCTTCGCCGACTGCCGCTTCACATCCAGGTCGAACTGCTCGAACATGCAGCTACCTGGATGATTAACCAGAGCAGAAGCTTCTCGTGTTCAGTCACAGGTCAGGTCAGAGCAGCGCCTGCAGTGGAAACGGAATCTTTGACCAATAAAACAAAAAAAACAACCCTGATGATGACTTTAAAATGTTTGTAGGAAAACTGGCTGAAAACTATGAGTAATTAGTAGCTAAACTTTAACCTCAGAGGAGTCGAGCTGTGGCGACCTTTAGACTCCCCGTGCTGCTCTCTGCCAGATAGTTTATATGTAAGCTGACAGGTTTCACACACAGCTGTGGTTTCAGTGGATTACAGTCTGTGGATGGAGCAGGCTCTGAAAAAGGTAACGGGATCGATGATCAGCGTTTCTGAGGACAGGAAGAGCCGTTAGCGTTTGTGTTTTCTAAGCAGAGAAAACACAAACGCTCACTCTGCTGGATTCTCACTGTTTGCTGGTGTAACTCGACTTGATGACTGTTAACAACGAGAAAATCGGCGGCACTGTCGTGCAGTCAAAGCCTTTAAAGCTTTGTCCGGTGCAGACGTGCAGACTTTACGTGCTTGTAGTTCACAGCTCTAACGGAGAGATTTTCTTATTTTAGGTTTAGGAATCTCGCTGAACCCACTCAAAAACAAAAGCCTGTTTCCTGCCAGGACGAGTGATGAGTAACCTCGCTGTTCCTCGAGTGCTGCGGCGCCTTGGTGAAGCCTTCGATCTGAGCTGCAGAGGAGCGTTTCTCTATGCTGACCTCAGCTGCTGCCGCCCTCACTTTTATCTGCTCTTCAGCACCATATGCCCCGACAGCGGCGGCGGGCGACCCGACCTCGCCTTAGCTGCAAGTCATCGCGTCCCCTGGGCTCCTGGTCATGTGACCTGGCCCCTTCCGTCCGGTCCCTTCCCAGCTGTCTCAGCTGATTTTTCAGTTCTGTGCAGGAGGCTGAAGATGCTGAACCGTCAGCGGTGCTTCCCCTCGGTCACGTAATCTGTGTTAATCTGTGGAGGGAATCCCAGCAGTTACTCCAGTAATTAAAGCAGGAGTTAATCAGCCCGCACACCAGCGTTCAGCTTCACTTCCTGCTTTCAAATACTCAAACGACATAATCAGGCCACGGCGCTACAGAGCGCGCTCACCACGATGTGTTTTCCTTCTCTGGCTTCGCTGAGCCCAACGCGATCAATCGGGCTGAGAGGTCACACGAAGCGGTTATCAACTCGATAAGTTGCCCGGGGTTTATCCTAGCTGTGGAGGAGTCGGGGATTACAGCAGATACTCCGTTAAGTGAAAGTTCAGACGCGTGTGAGACGGTTTATTCTTCCAGCTGAAGCTCTGATTACAAATATCTGATATCAGGTCAGTTCCAGGATCACACATGAAGCAAAACCACACAAGAGAAAGCTGGAGTAAAGTTGCTTCTGAGAGTCTGCAGGATGTGGTTCCACACCTGCTCATCTGTTACCATAACAACATAATGTTCTCTAGAGCAGGTTCGGTTTCCATGGTGAAAACACTTCTTCGTGGACATGTTCGCCTTACGTCAGCGTTTGGACAAAGTTTCTGACTTTAGACTCGCGCGACTGTTGACCTCGCGAGCAGCTGCTGTCACAGAAGCTCATGAAAATGTAAATCTAAAAGTTTTCATCTCAGCGGTGGTCTCCCGTCGCCGGGGTTCCGGCTGTTCGGGGACGTAGGTACAGAGGCCGTGCAGCTGTAGGTGATCGGTGGACGTTCTGCAGAAGCGTGAGTCAGACGATGTGATTGGCAGCATGCGATTAACACGA
>NW_005187708.1:405314-406990 GCF_000239375.1 Pundamilia nyererei | reverse complement strand
AGGTTTAGAAGAGTTGAGCTAATCCACTTATTTATCCACTTATTCTGAAGTTTACACAGGTTTGTTTTAAATATAGTCCTTCGAGCGACCTTACTCTGAACCTTCAGAGCTTCAGCACGTCGACGGGTGACTCATGGCGGCATCATCCATGTTTTCAGTGGACGAGGAGAAAACTGTTTCGTTTCCATAGAATAAGCTACAGTGGTCGTGACATCACACACGGTCCTCTGTGTGGTGCTGTCATTAACAGCTGAGCGGTGTCTTGCATTGTTTAGCAGTTAAAGCAGGCGTGGAGGCAGAAATCGCAGCTTCAGTTTGATAAAATAACAGGTTTGGTGGAAGCAGTCAAGAGTGCTGAACACGACTCGGAGACAGAAACTACTCCAGTGTTTTTCCAGGACGATCATCTCAGACTGGACAGTTCGAGCTGCTTCTCACGGCCGGATGTCTGAGCGCTGAGCTTCCTGCGACCTTCCTCTGTGTTTGTCCCAGCTGGGCTAATCATGTGTCTCTCCTCTCAGACCGGCTTCATGATGCAGAGATCGGAGCTCTGTGGGGACCACGCCATCTGCTGCTAGTTTTTGCATCTTTGTTTTGGTCTTCCTCTGATCAGAATTGTGTGTCCTGCCATCCTCAGCCTGTGTGTGACAGTGAGAGAAAAGCTGACGCCTCCACAGCCGGTTCCTCCATAAAGAGCCAGCAGTCGGGTTAGGTCAGCATCAGACTCCATGTCTGTGCAGATCCGACTGCTGCCGACGCAGCCTCGACCTCATTTCCATTTGGACTTCCTGCTGGATCTGAGAAACATCAGCTCACAGTCAGGCTTCCTGCAGCCTCACAGACCTACACGGGTTTTGTAACAGCAGCTCAGCTGTAATTCAGCCAGTCTGACAGGATGAAGGTGTGATGGAGGCACCTGCACCGACATCAGGGGGACTGCTGTAGTTTGAAACATGAATCTGACGATGCTGCTGAGAGCTGCATCAGAGACATTTCAAATGAGACTGAGGTTTTTGAAGAATGTGATGGCACTCAGCAGCTGGAAGTCGTGGTGTGGATGGTTTAGACCAGGCCGTGTTGACACCAGAGTTTTGGTGCTGTTATGAAGTTGAAATGAGTCGCTGTGCCTCAGACTTGTTCAGATTCACACTCTACATCTGTGGGTGTCGTCTGCGTGCCGCTGCCGCCTCTGTGCCAGCTGTCGTCGTCCTTCTTGAATTCACCAAACGCTGGCCGGCTGGCGCCTCTCAGCCTGATGAACGGAGGTGTTGCCCTTCGCGCTGGTTGCTGGCTCTGCGCCGGTCAGCAGAGGGATCGGGAGGACGGAGGCGTTAAAGGTTCAGCCCCTCAGCGATGATGGGAGGTCTGCAGTTTGAGGCGCTGCTCGTCCAACAGCTCAGCCTCTGACCTGCCGGCTGATCCGGCCCACAGCCAATCAGGCGTGGGATAATCCCGTTCAGCCGCAGCTTAGCATCTCTTTGAAGTTGCTGCTGAAAGTTTCCGAGGTTCTTAGAGCGCCGTCAGGGTTTCACTAATCTGCCTCACGGCAAAACCTCTGACTGCAGCAAAGCGGGATCAGTGTTTGAGACCCTGATCGAGAAAAAGCCAAAACACTGGAGCCAACACCCGGCTCTGAAATCATCCCGAGATCCTGTCAGCACGTTATAAATGTACTC
>NW_005187708.1:389618-405165 GCF_000239375.1 Pundamilia nyererei | reverse complement strand
TAAGCGTTGGAGTAGCTCAGCAGTTATAAAGAAACTGTTTAGTGTTACAGCACAAATGAAACTGTGGCTAAACCAGAGCTGTGATCATACGTGTCTGTTTGTGTCATGTGACCTGAAACGCTTCCTGTGCTGCTGTGTGTATACGAGCCTAAGAAGACACTGCCCGGCGTCGGTAACCCTCCAAAGCTGCGCTGGTGTTGTCTCCATTTATCAGCCACACTCATCATTATGTTGGAGCTGAGCACAGTTTGACTTTCTTTAGAACTGAAACAAACACTGTTTTAGTCTCTGAGGTCAGGATTCACACGTATCCAGTCTTTTAAATCGACTTCTGTTGGTCTCACTCTCATTTCTGAATTTAGTTCTTGTCCTTTGGGGCTCGTTTAATGCTCCTCGTGTTCAATTAGAAACACTCGCATTTTTCTTTTCAGACTCCTCAAAGACTCTTCGAAGTGTTGAGATGAAATAATAATAAAAACGCGCTGATGTTTCTTTAGCCGAGCCTCAGATGGTGGACTGAGTGTTTTTACTTTCGCAGCACTTACTGGAGCTGCATTAACTTCTATTTTCCTGAGCGTGGGCGAGCTGCCTGCATGTTCTCACAGTTTGTCTCAGCTGTTTAATTCTCAGTGGACTGGAGACGAATTTAGTCCATAAAAGTGTTTCTTAAAGTCAGGCCGACACAGACGGAAGGTTGCAACAATGTTACCACTGCCCTCAGATCGAGCAACGTGATTGGCTGTTGAAGCGTTTAAGTCCGTAGCTCCTTCACTGGGTTTTTTTTTTCTTTTTTTTTAATAGGGAAAAGAAAGACTTACTTTCATAAAGAAACTTTATGATTTTAGGAAACCAATAAATCCTGCGATCTTAGTTTTTGGTTGAAATGTTTTCAGTCGGTTGAATTCCTGTTACACCTCCGTGATGTTCAGGTTTCTGATGTCCTCCTCCCGCTCAGCGAGTCGGCGCTCCGAAAAGTGCCCATCACTCGGTTTGGTTACGTAACCGCGTCTGTGCAGGACCGTCGAGTCGTTCACCTGTCACACTGAGCGTCTCTCCTCCCGAAGCCAGAAAACAGATGAGTAAGACTGGAGAGCTCTGACTCATCAAGATGTGAAGGCTGCCGATCAACGGACGAGGCCTCCGAGGAGGACTTCTGCTCTTTTTCCATTTATATCCTCGTTTTTATTTTATAAACTACACCGACTGGAGCTCTGACCACAACAGAGACCCAAGCTGTGATTGGATGTTTGTTGGAGAGGTGCACTCTGGGACTTGAGTTTCTTCTCTTGCACAGGTTTTCTTCACCTGCACCGATGATTCAGTCACAAGGGTTTGGTGCTGACGAGCAGTGAGTCACCTCCTTTTGTTGAGAAAAGCAGTCAGAGGATCAGAGAAGGATTATCCTTTAAATGGACTGGTTCTTATATAGCGCTTCTCTACTCTGAGCACTCAAAGCGCCTTATACAACTAATTCATTCACCCATTCACACAAGCACTTCCAAGCTTAAGTATCTAACATTCATACACATTCACACTCCGATGGATGCATCGGAGAGCAACATGTGGTTAGTATCTTGCCCAAGGATATTTGGCATGCAGACTGGAGCAGCCTGGGATCGAACCACCGACCTTCTGGTTAGTGGCTGATCGGCTCTGCCACGCTGGCGTTCTTTCTGAATTCCTTCCTGGGAATAACAAACTTACTTGGTGACACCTCCAGCTCACCAAGGCCAATCAGAGCCCCCAGAATTTTGGCTCTGTGGACCCGTGGGTCACATTACTGACCAAAAACTGCCCGTTTAGAAAGCTGAAACACAGAAAAGCAGGTTAGCTTATGTTTGGGTTTAAAATTTATTACAAAAAAGGTTTTAAATATGAGGTCTCTGCTGGTTTGTTTGTCTTTTATCGCTTTGTTTTCCCTTCTTTACGTTGAGGTTTTTGTTTTGTTAGTTTGTTGCGTTTTCTTCTCTGTAAATAATGAACCCGTAATTACTGATTCTCACCACATGGTGGAGCCGTCTGCACTGTTGTTGCGCTCGAGTGGAGAGTTTCATGAAGATGTGTCGTGTATAATCGTGACAGCTGCTCCTCCCCGAGCCTGATTCTTTTGGTGGTTCTTCCTCCCCGCTGTCGCTGCTCATAACGGTTCAACTCATTGAACTAGAGTTGTTGTCGCATTGCTGTTGGCCCCGTTTTGCTGATTTTTGCGTTTTCCTGTTGCAGAAGTACAGGCACCACGATGAGGACTCGTCCCCCCAGGACCAGAGCTCCCCCCAGCTGACGGAGGAGGCTGGGGGCCCAGAGCTGGTCCAGGTAGCAGAGAAGAACCTTTCCCTGATCGAGAATGTGCACGGCTACGTCACCCACGCTCACATCTCACCGATGAAGGTAGGAGATGGCATTGTCTCAGCCTCGCGTCTCTCTCATTGGTCCAAACGGCGACTTTACTGGCTTCTCTTTCAAACAGTCAGCGAGCCACGGCCTTCATTTCAGACGTTAAAACGTCCGTCACAGTCAGATCGTTGATGAGCATTATGTTCTGTAGCTTCAGCAAATAAAAAGCTTGCTCTCAGTTTCAGTGAAAACCTGCTTCTGGAGGTTTTTAATGTAATGTTTTTAAGTCCAACGGTCCTTCTGAAAAGACCTGGCTGAGCCAACATTCAGGCAAAATCCAAGATTTCAGCTCAGTTTGTTAAAATGCCAGTGAAGTTCATGTGTTTCTCATCTCTTTACATTTGTTTCCTGATGGCGACTTTTCGTGTTTATGTATTCACACCAATCAGAGTCGCCGCATTCCACTTTAATCAGTCGATCACACACACACACACACACACACACACACACACACACACACACACACACGGAGGATGAGGCTTGTTGCTTGTATGTGTTGCATCATGTGACCCATTAAAATGCTGACGCTGCTCTGAAGCTCACACCTGTTTCCTGTCATCACGCCATCACACACCTTTCAAATTCCTCTGGTCCACGTTTCAGTGTTACAGCTGCAGCAGGTAAAAGTCCAGGTGAGATCACCGCATGGTATTGTGGGCGGAGCCTGAGAATTCCCCCTGAGGTAAACCTACAGGATTAGATGTTTGGGGTCTCGATGTTGAGGCCGTCCAGGAGTTCCCACTAGTGGACGCTTCCTAAAGTTTTCCATGAACAGAATCAAAGCTGTGCGATCATAAATGTGAAAGGACAGAAATTCTGTCAAACGTGGATTCATCCAGCTCCTGATGTTTCATCCAAACATTGAGAGGGAAGTAGCAGTCCTGGCTGCTGGAACGCCCTGTTAGAGCTTCCTACTAGTTTCCCGGATTTTCCCAGTCTGAAAATAATTTAGGTGACTCAAACGCTTCAGGACAAAAGCACGAGCTGATATTTAAACACTTTCCTCGTGTGATGTGAGCAGCTTCTCTCACAGCCGGGCCTCGGTTTGGAAACCAGATCGCGCTCGGTCTGTTTCTCGCCGTCCTGGAAGCTCAACCAGGGGAATTTGGCGTGCTCCCAGTCACGTGACTCTGCCTCCTGTTCGTGCTGCTTCTGTCAGCGCCCGCTGTGTTTGTGTCTGTCGCCGCTCGGGCCTCCACGTTACTCTCATAACGACTGTGTGTGCCGTTAAAGGAGCATTTCACCAACTCCACACGTCCACGTTAATGTGTGTGCCCGTCGTCTGTGGAGAAGAGCTGTCACGGTGCATTATGGGAAGTGTAGGATCCAGTGTTTTTGTAGCTTGGCCGATTAATTAGGGACAAATAAACAGTATTTAGAAAGATGCTTTTTTCTGACGAGCTGTTAAAGTAACACTGAAAATCTCTTTAACGCTTTCAAAACGTTTGAAATTATCTTTAAGTTTGTAAAAATAAAGCGGATACAGAAAAGAACCTTCAGTTTAAGCCGTTCTTGACAAAGAAGGTGATGAATTATAAATAGTCATTAAAATGACTTTTTCTTCCCACGTTTGATGAATAAATCGTTTAATAAAAGATCAGTTTAAATAAAAACCAAAGGCTGCTTCGGTGAGATGTCGCTGTATTTCCAGCTGATTGTCACATAAATGTGTTTCCTCATCAGTGTGCAGCGGCGCCAGAGAACAAACGGAAAGGCCTCCTGCCTGAAATCTGCCTCCGTGTTTCGTGCTCAGAGCTGATTAATCCGATCTCCGATTAGCTGAGATGTGATATTTCACGGAGGTTTGACCCGTTTCACGCTGCACTGCTCGTGGTAACTGAGAACATGGGATCGGATCAAAGCTGGGTGGCTGTGACTCGCAGATGGAGCTCTGCTGCCATCGTGTGGAGATCAGATCATCTGAAGCACGAGGCCAAAGCGCCGTCACAGAGGGTGTTGATGCCGCACCAGGTGGATCTAACCCCACTTTCTTTGAGGCTTCAGTCTCTTATTTAAACCTTATTTAACAGAAATCTCAAAAATTTGTCTAATTTCTTTTTAATGTCTCGTGCTTTAAATATGAGACCTGTATGAAATCTGTAGGTGATTGCCTCCCAGTGTTTGTGAAGGGTATTACATCATAAATCACATGAACGAGGGAAATGAAAACAAAGTTATGTTTTATAATCTCTCTTAATATAGAAAGATTTGTGTTCATTCTAAAGACTTTCGAGATCTGTCAGATTTTTGATGCTTTGTTCTTTGAAACAGAATAAAAAGCTCGTTAATTTTAAAGATAAGGCACGTCCACATAGTTCAGACAGCGGCTGACATAATTATGTCAAAGTAACGCTTAACATCGGCGTCCACAGCGTCAAAACTGGGAACCTGCTCGTGCTGAAAACACGGCTCACGCCAACACAGGTTCACGTGAACATCTGGAACTCCTGGAATAAAAATGCACCACAGTAAATGTGGAGAGCTGAGAGGAGCACTGTGTTTGGTATAAAGATTTGAGATGATGTGAGAAGAAACTCCACTAAACTTTGTTTCTATGCAGGAAACAATTACCGTTAAAAAGAAAAGGAAAGAAAAAACAGCCGAACACGAAACAGTCGAGCTGCAAACGGTTCAAACGCTCCGTCGATCGAAGGGAAGGACGCGCATTCTCACATCTGACCAGCCAAACTCGCTGAAACAGTCGGACCAGCGTCAGATAAGCCTCAGAGAGCAGAAGGCATGAATAAAAAACTTTGTTCACGTGACTGAGTGAGTCCATCGTGGTCCGAGGGTTGGAGAAAGATCCGCTCAGTGCAGACGATAAAGTTTTAGTTGATCTAAAGAGAGAAACTGATCTCGATGAGGCTTTTTTGGGCCAGATGTTAAACACTGGATGAGGAGAATGAAGTCAAAGCTGTTTTGGTTTGTGTGTGAGCTAACGTCGGCCTCTGGGCTGCAGTTCTGTGGTGTAGTTGGAGGTTTATTGTGATGTGTTGTAGCCTTCACCTGTTCACTGTGTGTGTCCCCCTGTTGTATGTGGTTTTCCACACGTGTGTTGCAGCAGCGTTCACGCCTGATTCGGACTTGTGTGTTCGGTCCTGACAGTGTGACGGACTCGTCTCTGAGAGGGTTCAGCCTGCCGTCCAGTAAAAGCCTCAAAGTAACAGAAATGAACCAAAAAGTGCTGCAGAATCAATCAAATCATAAATGTTTGACCCATTTTTGTTTCTACTGAATAAATCGACCTGAATAAAAAAGACAAACCTCAGCAGGCTCATTGATCACTGATCTTCTCCTGACCTGTGGTCACGCCGTTATCCATCAAAGCTCCTCCTCTTTGTCCTCCTCATCAGTTTATCGCTCGCTCACCTGTGAACTCTCAGGTTTCTGTGATTCCTCTCCCTCAGATTTCTTCTTAAAGCAGATCTGACCTCATTTGTAATGATGTTCAGACTCTGATGATATTCTGTTATTCTTCTCGTCAGGTCTCATCTACAGATTCAAACCATCGAGGCGCTCTGTGTGCGTAAACATCGGTATGCGAGATGATGTCCAGTTCTGAGTTTAACTCTGGCGAGATGTTCAAATCGTCCCTTTTAACAATAATTTTTCTTTGTTTGGTGGAAATTAACCAAAAATTCCATAAATAGAATCAGTTATCAGCCTCGAGTTGTATATTTGCTGCAGCTCATCGAGAGTTTGTCATGAATATTAAGATAAAAATAATACAGCTTATTCTCTGTATTAGCAGCCAGGCTTTAAGTGCCTAAAGTCCCTCAGTTAGTCTCTCAGCTGGGCCCAACTGTCTAAAAGCACTAAATTGTCTTTAGGCAGTGACTTCTGATTGGTCGGGGTTAGCCAAAGATAGTAGCGTGCATGAAAACATCCCGTTTTACAGCATTAACCTTTCAGGCTGGTGAAAAATCGAAACAGCAAAGCATTGCAATGTTTTGTGTGCAGTCTGAATACTACAAACGAGAGGGCAACCTCTCTGCAAACAGTGGCAGTCTGACTCTGACTGCACTCGTTGTCAAAGGTTTGCAAGTGAGTGCATCTACTTTACAAACGCAGACAGCCGGTTGGCATCAGTCTGAGTCTGTCAGGCAGCTGCAGGCATCCTGCTAGATTCATGTAGAACAGACAAACACGTGTAACAACTACATGTGAACCTCTGTGTGGACAGACGGCAACGGAGATGTGATTTTCTATGATTTCTCACAGTAAATTGTTGGTTAAGGTTAAACTGACTGTGCTACGTTCATTGTGTCCATGTCTGTCAGTCTCATTTTGCAGTGAGAACCATTATGCTGTTAGATGAAGTTATTGTAGTGGAGTCTGCCTTACAGTCTAAAGGACCTGCAGGTGACTGTTGCTGTGATTTGGCGCCGTATAAATAAATAAAACTGAATTGACAAAGTTTAACTTCAGTTTAAAATAGTGATAAATCACAGTATGTTTTTGCACAATAGTACAAATTGTTCAGAAAATGTTAAAAATTGCAGTAACATCACATGATGGGGTGAATCTGCCCTCTGACAGGAAGTGGACTCAGAGGAAGTTGATGTAAATTACAGAGTGTCGGTTTGAATCTGCAGATGAACGAAGGTAAAAGGTCCTGCTGACCGAAAGTCTTGGATCAGGTCTCGCATGTGTGCGGCCCCCGGGGGTGGAGGTGTCTGCGACTATCGTTAAAGCAGAAAGGTGGTGGAGACGAGTGCACTAGCCAATCAGAGGGAACCATGTTTGTCTGTCCAGTGTTTGCTGTGTTGTTTTGGTCGTTCAGTGTAGAAACATGTCACCTTCATCCGTACGGAGACGCCTCCCTGAGCGCTCCTCCGTGTCTGTCTGTCTGTGACGCTCCTCCTGCCGTGTCTGAGCGAGCCGCCGTGTCTCCTCCTCTGCTCCTCTGTCCTTTAGGTAGCGTCTCTGGAGTGCATCTTTGACGGCTCAACTTTAGGACAGCATCACCCGGAGCTCCCCTCCCCTACGTCCTCCACTCTCTACCCCCACGGAGAGGAAAGCCCCCTCCCCTCCTGCTCCTCCAACCCTTACCCCCCGATCCAGGTAAACCCCCACCCCTCACCTTCCCGTCCCGCCGGGTTGTTTTCTTGGTACTGCTGTATTATTTCACATCGCCATCATTTTTCACACCTATCTGAAGCACGACGTGCTCTGATTACAAATGATTTGCTCTGTGGTAAAAACTCACATGTTTAAACTGTAATAAATTAGCATTTTAGGGGCGTGGCCTCTTTGGCTGACAGGTGGATGGTGACACAGGCGGCTGTAGCTGCTAGCTCTGTGCGTGTTTGTGCTGTGGGAGTGTTTTGGAGCGTGTGTTTAGTGACATTAGCTGACAGTAATATGGCTGCTGTGAGGTTAGTGTACCAACAGGCCATCCAAGAAGTCTGAGCGCGAGCGCTGGGGAACTGATAGGATTGTATTTGGAGGTTACTGAGCGTCAGTGAGCCGGTATCTGTGTGATGCACCCGTACAGCTTGCTAACATGCTAATTCTGGTGTTTAACCCTGTCATAGAACCAAGTCTGCCAGAGCTTACTTTATATTTTTACATGCTGTGGAGCCATTTGTGGGAGCATTTCAAGTTGCTATACATCCTATACAACTGTTATAGCCCAAATTTTAGTAATATGTCTGCATTAAGTCCATAGTAACTACATAAATTGCAAAAAAGTGCAATAAACTACAAAAAAATTGAAAATCGTTTTTGTTTTTTGTACATATATTTCTACTTAGAGAAATTTAAGAGGTTTATCCCTCAAAACTTTAAATACAAAAAAGTTGCAAAAAATAGTTTACAGCAACAGCAAATTTATTTTGAGTGTCTTCATAGTTTTATTTTTTAGATACACCAATTTTTATATACTGCAGAAAAAACAAAAATAAATATTATAATGCAAATTTGCAAAGAAAACGGCAGGTGCATCAAAATAAACTATTTAAAGCAGTGCAATTTCAGTTCTAAGCATCCCAGCAACTATTCAGAAAAGCATGAAGTCAAACATGACTTTTAAAAACACCAGTATAGGCTTATAAGGCCCATAAGTAAAAAAAACAACAACAACTACATTTCGGTTTCGGGCAGGTAATGGTGGACATGCGATAGTTCGCACTGACGTCTATTCCAACGTAGGAAGTGTTATGAACAGCTGATCGGATCAGCAAAGCGTGTTTCTGGAATATTATGTTTTTGTTACTGCAAGTGGTTTTTATGCAGTTTTTGCAAAGCTTTATGTGGAAGTAACCCGTGACCGAGGACAAGCTGATGGCATAAGATGTAAGTACAACTCCTCCGGTTTCACCGCAAACCGCAAACTTGGCTGTGTGCACAACTTATCTGTAGTGAAGTTTGAGGGTCTTGCAAACTGCAGGAGTTTCCTGTTGGCAGGCGTGCCGATGAGTCAGCAGCAGGTCTCTGTTCGATTCCCGCTGTCCCGCAGCTTTACTGAATGTCACTGATTGGTTTTCCACATGTTTTACCTGCAACTGTCCAAAGATAAAGAACAGAGGTGGGGGGTGGGGGTTCTGGCCCTGATCGGTGCAGCTGTTTGTGCCTCAGACTCTTCAGCACCTCCAACACTCTTTGGAGGAATCTCTTCATCCAGCTCTTCATTGTTTCTTAAACGTTTGATCTGCAGCGGCCGCCCTGCCTGACGTCAGCAGGTGGATGCTATCTCCACCGCCTCCACGGCGATAACGCAGCAAATGGACTGTCACATCCCACAAAGACGGCGAGGGCCGCGAGGACGTACTGTACGCCCCTGTGTTTATTGTCCCTTTCATTTTTTTTTCATCTCGTTTTCTCCACCTCTCACTCGACTCGCTGTCCTCAGCAGCGCCATGGCAACACAGGAGATGAATGTCGACAAAGAAAATCCAGACGGCAGGAAAATGGAGAAGGAGGAGGAGGAGGGGTGAACCTCCACGGAAGGACAAGGAACGATTTAGTGAGGCTTTCAGTAACACTGTGAGGGGGTGATGATAAAATGGAGAGCTGCCCTCCTCTTCGTCCCCAACAGAAAGATTTACAGCTGCTCTCAAGTATATTTAGCAGCAGAGCTCATGAAACGAGGGCTCCTTCATCGTCTCCGCTGCACGTCGGTCCGGGGAGGACGGGCCAGCTCTATTTAAAGCTTTATGAAGTTTCAGGGAAACCGTTCAATGTCGGTGCGGACGTCTTCCTGAGCGGGAAACTCGGTGGATGGCGGGGAAAACGTGTTCATTTAAGCGTTTATGGTAGGTTCGTACACTGTAAGAAGAAACACGAGTGGCCGATCTCACAGCAGACAGAAACTTACATGAGTTTAAAGTTTATGTGCCAGGTTTTCTTCTTCATCACATCAGTGAGATAATTTATTAATTTATTTTAAAAAATGCATTTCTAACATGTTTTACTGAGGTTTTCTCTCCTGAAACTAAGGTTTCTGCTGCAAACAGGTTTCAATGCTTCCCTTAAACACTATGTTCTGCATCTGAACCAAACGCGCTCCTCCTTTTGCCCCGTTTGTACCGATTCAGTTTTCAGGAACTTTGGTTCATTAGTTTTCGTGTAATCGAGAAACAGTGAAAGTGTGCAACAAACTGAGTAACAAAGAAAAATCCAAACCTCGGTACAACTCAGAGTCTTGACCTCAGAACTTCTACTCAACATATTTACTCTTAAATTCATCTTAAGATCAAATAAATGTGAAGCTTTTGACTCATCGCTCTCTTCTCTTTGTATAAAATGAAGTTTGGTCTTTGGGGTTCATCCACAGCCTGGTTTAAAGGACACGGTGGCCTCAGGTCATCAGGATCAGCTGCTACGTAAAGCGGGGTGTCATCATCGTACAGGTGTGTTTCCTCTGGCTTATGGATCAGGTAACTGTTTGAAAGGCGTGTCCTGGGCAGAGCCTGGTGGGACACCATGTCAGAGGTTTAGTGTCTGTAAGAGAAGCTTTTAATCACTGTTTTCATCAGTGACCTCAGGCCCAACACGGCGCTTACAGCAGAAAACCTTTAAAGGACTAAAATTGAGACAAACATGATTCACCAGAAAGTCTTGTTTTATTAAGAATATGACCACAACTTTAGACTCTTGATATCAATCTAGCAAAAATTATACAAATTAAAGCTGTTTGACAGTTTTAAATGCAGTATATGCACCATACTTTAATAAGAAAACATTTATTTCGTTTGGACAAAAGGAAGCAGGCGAGCAGGTGAATAAAACCAGACTGACATTTTGGCCCAGCCTTCAGACTAGCACCACTTACATACGGATATATGTTTTTAGCAGGCAGTAAAGAACGAAGAGCTGACGTAGAGTGATGTGACTCTGATGCTGACGGTGCATGTTAATGAAACGGACACTTTGCTTCATCATGTGACAGACTTGGACTCTTCTGTACTTCCTGTTCTCAGGTTTATGACCTTAAAAGGAAAATGTACAAAATCACGTAATGAAGTGAAAATTGCAGAATAATAACAGCCATTTAAAAACAAATGATGAGTGCAGGTTACAGCTGCGTGTTATAAATCATAGTTTTTAATCTATAACATTTAAATGACTAAAGAAAAATGTTGTATTCTAGATTTCTCAAAATTATATCAATGCTGCGCTACAGAAATAAAAAGTGGTCTCCTTGAGACGTGCAGACGTCCATTGATCTCTGATGTTCCTGTGGGCCGGATTTGGGCCCTGGGTGGCCTGTTTCTGGCCCCAGCACCACATGTTTGCCACCATTGCTCTAAATGAACTCGCTGTGCTGTCGTGACCGCCACTCCTGTGATCTCCACACCGGGAAAACTCGGAGTCTTCCCTGCTGACTCATTTTCGGAGTCTGAAGTAGGACAAAGGTCAGCTGGACCAACCCCGCTGAGAGGGAGGAGGAGGAGGAGGAAGACTGTGTGAGGTTTCCAGACTGCAGAGAGAAGAGATCAGAGGACCAACTTCCTCCCTGCCTGCGCTCTCTTTAAACGCACACACACACACACACACACACACACACACGCTCTCTCTCTCGCTCGTCCTCTCGTCAGCCCTGCAGTCTGCTGTTGCTGTCTGCTCCACACAGACGGAGGCTCGCCGACCGGCTGCCGAGCGATGCTCTCTCACCCCGTCGCCACGTTAATCCCCCCCCAGAGGCTCCGCGCTTTCTCCCCCCGTCACCCCCGCGCCATGACGAGCGTTTATCCCCGCTGACAGGAAGAGGACGACCGCGGTTCGGCTCATCTCCCGGTCACCTCCGTCGGCTCCTCTGCAGCCTCCCTGTTTGTGTCTGAGAGGAAGAAGACGAGGAGGTGGGGTGGGGGGGGACCCAAGGTGGAGTGAAGCCCCCTCCCATCGTCTGTTCTCCAGCCAGCACCACCTCTGCCACCCCGCAGCCTGCAGCAGGAGCGAGGAGGCGCAGAGGAGGCGACACACCACCTTCAGCGCAGCAGCAGCGGCAGCATCAACATGCTCAACTCTGTGTGGTACGCCAAAAAGATGGGCCGCCGCATCATGGGCACCCTGAGGAGAACCAAGCGGCTCCACCGGCGCCTACTGGTAGGTCGCCCCCCCTCCTCCAGCTCCTCCACCTCCCACCTATGAGGAAAATAAATCCTCCCAAAGGTTAGGAGGTAGGGGGAGGTGCTGCAGCGTGCAGCGTGACTCATTTCCTAGCACGTGTGTTCATACGGTCATGCACTCCCTCGTGTGTGTGTGTGTGGTGAACGTATTGATCGGGCCGTCTGCTGCGTGACGCTGCTGGCTGATGTGTAAAAGTTGCAACAGGAGATCTGCTGCTGCTGCGTCATGTGTCGGCTCGCGCACAAACGCTCACATCTGGTCCAGAAACGCCCTCGATCCGCATCCAGCAGATTTACGTCGTGATAAAGAACATGCGGCAGCGCGTGTGTGTGTCACTGAGGTGATTTGTTGATAAGGCTGCAGCGGCCGTGAGCGGGTTTTTACATTAACGTTTCGTCTCGATGTGTGAATGTTCCAGAGCTGTGCTTTGAATCTGACGGCGAGGACGAGGTGGCGCTCGGAGTCTCGGGGGTCCGTGTTGGTGTCGTACCTGTGCAGGTTTCCCTGACCCGCTCTCTGCCTCTGTGTGGCTACGCTGAACAGGTTTACCTGCATAAACAGCAGCATCATGTTCTGGGCAGATGTGAGGAACCCCTGCAGTAGCACATGCCTTCCCTGGCGTTGCCTAGCAACCTCTAGGCTCCTGACACACAGCGCTACCCGACCACCTCCCCCCGTTTACTGACACACACACTCATACGTTAACATACATGCTCGTCTGCAGCTGTATTTTTATCACAGCGAGGTTGTAACGGGTGGCGTCATGGTTACAGCGGGCTATGACGCGACGCCTGGACGACGTGGAAGGCGTTTTCGGTGGCAACGAACCAGCTGAGGATCGTTTAGCAGCTAAAGAGGCGATAATTCCCCTCAGGTGCTTTCACGCCTCCCGAGTCGGATCATATGTTGATGTTCAGTTTATTCGTGCTGCCTCCGGGTGGAGCATCAGACTCTGTTACAAACGGGAACACGCTGGACTTCCCAGGGACGCGCTGATCCAACTTTTCCATCTCTGATGCCGTTCCTACGACACCTGACAACGTAGCATCGTTAGTATTACTCTGTAATCCTCACTGTGAGAAAGAGACTGGAAGTCATCCTTTTATTTTCCAGTAAAACGCTGAGCAGTGGGTGAAATGTTTGACACTGTGGGCTCTGTCCACAGGCCGATTCACCTGTGACCCAAATATCTCATCAGTGTCTGCTTCATCGTTCCTGCTGTTCTCATCGGTCACATCAGGAGGTCCTGGCAGGATTCAACTCTTAAACATGTTAACATGAGTCTGAAGTCAGACTCGTGGTCATTGTGGGTTAGCATTGCTCTTCGACTACACACAGAAAGGAATGATGTGAAATGCACAGGTGTGGTCCTTCAGGGGGCGAGCAGCACATCATCGGTGCGTAGTCCGAATGCTGATTGGCTGAAATGTTGTCATGAGGTTGGTGACATAAAGTTGTGGAAATGGTAGACTGAGATAAACCACTTACAGATGGACGTCTGAGTTTAGTTATAATTAGGTAAATGAAGTCAGCGGACAACATTTTCATGGAAAATAATACGAGTGGTGGTAATCCAGCTGTTGACACGAACGTCACAGCCCAACAAACACGCCGACGAGCGAGCTCACAGCTGGAATCAAACCTCGGGTAGTTTTGTAGTTTCAGAGCTGATTGTGACGACTCCTGGATCAGAGGCCACGCAGGAGGTGAGATGAGGACTGGAGCTGATGATGGGAAAGTTTGATTGTTTATAGTTTGTGAGTCATCGTGAGATTGCAGCTGTCAGACGATCATTAGCTGCATTTCTTCAGAGAGAGATATGACACCCAGCAGGCAAACAGAGCTAAAAGCACCATTAATGACTGTTGTACATGAGCACAGTGTGAGGAAAGAGTAATAATGTGACGTGATGACTGAAGTGCTGTGTTTGGTGCGGGGCTGTTGAAATGCATGGTTTAATTTACCCCGAGCAGCAGACGTTACTTTGTTTGGCAGGCGAACCTGATGCAGGTCTGTGGTCATGTCAAAGTTGCTCTAATTACATCCAGACATCACCGAAGTCCAAATCTTTCATCTTTCATTCTGACAGTTGAACTGTTAAATGGAAGATTTTACTGTCAGATCCAAAGTGACTCTCCTGGGGGGGTTGGTAGTTCTACTCCTCTGTTCCCTCGTGGGTTGTTTAGTGTTTGGGCAGAGCAGTCCAGACGTGACTCGGAGCTCTGATTCATGGCTGTAATCTGTTTCCTGTCCCGTCAGGTGTGACTCATGTCAACACAATTCTTTCATCTGTAATAAAACGATCAGCGTTGCTGCTTTAGCAGGTGTAACAATTAAGTTTAACATCCATGAAAACAGAAATTTATTAAATTTAACGGAGTTAGAAGTTAACAGGAAGTTAGCTCGCTAGTTTCCACCTAAACATGTTGTGCTACGTGATTGCTAGCGACACAGCTATGTTAGCATAACTTTAGCACAGTGAAGCTGGAGGATGAACGCCAACTTTTTTCCACTCATTAAAAGTTAACGTGAGGGATTCTGGTGGTCAGGGACAAATGTAATCGCATAGCAGGATGCTGTACACGGGGCAAACTTCAGTCAGGGGAACAACTGAGATCATTCATCCACAATACGAGGTTAGTTATTAATATACTGCAACAACACGGGAACAGAGCAGCTGCGAGAGAATTCAACATTAATGAATCAATGTTACAGAAGTGGAGGAAGCGCAGTTTTTCGCTTTCCCCATATTTCAAAAGTACTTCATCTCTTTGCTATGACTGTCGCTCGCCATAATTTGCAGATGATAATGGTTTTAGCCGCTGCGATGCTTTCGACCAAAACAGGCGCAGCTTGATGACATCATCAACATGCGCTATCGCGATAGAGCAATATAGTCAAAATCTATCGTTGGCCAAATTTATATGGTTTCTATCGTTTCTATCGCCCACCCCTAGTTGAAGGTAAACCCCAACAACATGGGGTCAGCTACTTCAGTGATAACGCTGCAATCACCCATAAAACGGGGTTCTTCCTCTCAGTCGTTGCCAAATATTTGCTAACGGGGGATTGTGGTGGTGTTGGGATTCTGATTCTCAAACTGAACCAACCTGAACAGAATTGAAATGATTTCGTTCTGAAGTAATTTTCTGGAATTTCAGTAAGCACGATTGACCGACCTGTAGTTAAGTCCGTGAATCTGTTTTAACTCACTGAACACGAATCTGTGGGTTTTTTCTCTCTTAGTTTTTATAAAGAAAAGCAAACAGCAGAAATCGTGACAGAAATATCTCACATCCTCTGGCTGCTGCTGTTATGGAGTAACACAAACAGGCCGGAAACTAACGCTATATGCAGATGATGTCGTTTTGTAAAAGCACAAAATCAAATGGATCGTTCCTAAAGCTGGTCGTAAAAGGCCTCCACGGTTCTGCTGATAACCTGCTGTGTTCCTGCAGTTTCCTGTGAAATGAGGTAGAGCTGGGCGATAGAACGATATGTATTGCGAAATAACTTTTTCTCGATAGAAAAATGAAACTATTGCGATAGGCCTCACCGCTCTTGTCCTCTTTAAAAAAAA
>NW_005187708.1:383622-388613 GCF_000239375.1 Pundamilia nyererei | reverse complement strand
AGTTTGCAATATTTGCCTTTATTTATCTGAAAAAGTCTCATGTTCCTTAAGTACATCTACCCTGTTGAACTTATTATGGGAAATAAATATTTAAAAACAAGCTGCTGATTATTTCACATATTACTTGTGAGCAACAGCACATTTAAATCTTACAAATATAGTTATTTGGCTTATATCGTGATAGATATCGTTATCGCCTGAAATGAAAAAAATATCGTGATATGAACAAATCTTAAATCGCCCAGGTCTAAAATGAGGCCACTTTCAGTTTCTGTGGTGTGGATAAAGATGTTTGCACTGTTTGCACCTTCAGCCAGACTTTTATTTTGGAGGCCGGGTGTTGTGTTCTCACACCTGAGATTAATATTTTCTTTAGTGTTGGAGAACGGACGGCGAGAGAAGCTTTAGTCTGTATAAACCACTTTCCCTGCAGCAGACTTCAGAGCTCCTGCTGCATAAATTTGCACATTAACGAGGAAGGAGGAAGACTACTTAGGTTAATCCTCCACAGCTCCTTTACATGACTAAAACCACCCATGTTGTGTAGAACAAGCAGTGCCATTGAAAAGCTGTTGGTATTTGTGAATCGCTGGTTTGTTTACAGTGCAGCCGTGTGCTGACGTGAGTGGCCTGTAGGTGGAGCTGCAGACACACAGCAGCAGTTTAATCCTAATCTCCAGCAGATCCTTGGTGCTTCTCCTCGGCCCTCACCGTGGAGTCGTGATGTGGCTGTAAACGCTGGGTGATGAAGGAGCAGAGAGATGAGCCCTGATGTGTTTGTTTACTGTGACACACTCGGTGCGTCGACTTTCTGCTGTTTGTGAATCATGTGGCTCAGCCTCCATGACGGCGTCGTATGAGCAGATTTACACCAGTAGAAAGTCGAGGTGTCTCTCCATCGTCGTAAATGAAGGTGAGGCGTTCGGGGACTGTGGGGAGAACACACTGTTGGCTCTGGCCGCTCGGCTATTTTACATCCATTTACGAAATCAAACCTCCGTCCAATGAACCCCACGCCGCCTCCTGTGCGATGGTTATTCTGTCGTATAATTAATTTGTCTGTTCACAACGAGCCTGAATGCTCTGAGTCCATATAATGAACCATCTGCCACAACAGGAAGTGCGTTCATAGCTTTGAGTTTTGGTACAGACTTGATTATTTTCAGTGAAACGCAGTTTTTGGATGTTGGTGTGGAAATGTCAGAGTATATGATGTGCAGGTATAAGTGTGAGATTTCAGTGTTAAACGTCTCTCTCTGCTGCAGCTCGTTCTCCTCATGCACACTCAGGAAATCCCAGGAAACAAAATCTGCATTTATGATTTCTGAGCCAAGATCTTTTGTTTATGTAGCTTTGGGACAGTTTGGCATTTTTAAAAGTGTTTCCAACATAATCTGTGGGCAGTTTCAACAATATTTTGCTAAATGTGAATAATTTATCACCTCACTTGGAGGAAAACACAGTGTCAGAGCGACGTTCCTGCAGAGCTGCACCTGTAACCAGGCCGTGGAGGTCTGATGGAGTATACATCCACCAGGAGCGTCCACGCTGCTGTCGCGTTGCAGATTTTATTTAAGTGAAAAGAGAGAAGGCCTGCATGTTTTTCACCTCCAGCTTCGGGTGGAGCTCTGTGGAGACGCAGCAGCCTGTGAGGATCGTCGGGTTTTTCTCTACAGCAGAGGCTTAAAGCGGCTTCCTGCCCGCCTGCCGCTAACCGGGAGTCCTCGTCGCACTCCCCCCTCGCTGCTGACACGCACGCCGCTGTGTCTGAATCCGGGGGCAGCATCGATTATTCATGCAGCGAGTGGAGCTGCCCGTCACCCCCCCTCGCGCTCACATGTGCCTCGCTCGCTGGAGCCGATTAATTGGCAGGAGAACGAGAGAAGACGAGAGGGAGGGTGTCACAGAGAAAGAGCAGCCGGCAGGGAGGGGTGAGCCGGGAGAGAAGAGAGGGAGTGTTACTGCGCTGTGGTGCCGGAGGTGGAGTAACACGGCAGAGTTTGGAAGTATCGCCGTCTCGTCGTAGGCGTTGGACATTCTGGACTCGAAGGAAGCATCTTTCATTTACTCTTTATCCTCCTCCCCCTCCTCCCCCAGCTCCTCCTCCTCCGTTTGGGAAGATGACCACTCATTACCTGCAGCAGGACTTCCTGTCTAAAGCTGTGAACGGCGAGAAGAAGCTGCCGCGGGTCAACGCCAGCTTACAAGAGTCCATCGCCCACCTGCACCCTCTGCAGAGGCAGCACGCCATCGAGCTCCACCGACAGCAGCAGCAACAGTCGTTCAATCGCCCGCAGGTGCAGGCGTCGCTGTCGACCTTCACCGCCTGCACCGTGCCGGCGTCCTGTCGAGCTCGCAGTCGGTTCCTCAACCTGCGGGACAGCGTGAAGAAAAGCCCGACCAAGAGTACGGCCAAAGTCCTCAAGAGCGCCAGGAAGGAGATCTCCTGGGTGCCCTTCGCTTACAGCAAGGTAGCGACATCATGTGACCTGTTCAAAGATTTTTACTTTTTCCACTGCGGGAACTAAAACTTTGTCGATTGAGCGCCGTACGTTTAAAGAAGTAAAAGATCGCTTTGTTAGAAAGGAGAGTGGGAGCTAAAGGCTGTTCCACAGAAACGAGCAGCCGATGGTGGGCGGGTGAATGGATGGAGGTTGTTCCCCTTTAACCACTGATTGATTTCTAAAGGACACACAGATTGTAGCACAGTCAGATCAACAAGTGCTGATGTTTGTAGAGTTTCAGTAAAATCAGCTGAGACTAAAAACTACAGTCAGGTTTCAGGAGACTCTCAGTGTCTGGGTCTTTATATGAAACAGACTAAAACCTGCTGCTGCTCAAAACTCCCGTTTGCTGTGGTGAGTTCAAGGTCACATTGGAGAACTGGCTGTTTTGGTGATGGTGGTTGTGGTGACACGCAGAGCAGTTTGTACAGTGTTGTAGCAGGAGTGTGTGTGAATGAGACCTGCGGTCGGTCAGATCGAGTTACTACACGGAGAATCGATGGACTCTGTCCACGTGTGACAGCCACATCACCCTGCCATCACATTTAAATCCATACTTAAACACTCTCCAGCTGCTCGTCTTTTTTACGACCGAATACATGAGCGATGGTGTGAGCCACGTGTTTTGGTTGGGGATTCATCTGCTGCACATTTCAAGCTCCCATCTTTAAGTGGTGGTCTGTGGTCACACCGTCGCTACGTTATGGCTTCATCACCGATTCGGTCCAAAGCGTCTGTGGCTCCTCCCACCAGCGGACATTCAGATCCATGTTATGGATGCAGTGAGCTAAGAAAAAACTGCAGCCACACTTTTAACGAGGGGCTCGAGTGGGGGGGTTGTTTGATCTGTGTGGCTTCGCTGGTACACTGAAGACTAAAGTGACACACGTGCCTCGTTTACTGAAAGCAGGACATAGATTCTCTGTAATAAACCAGCAGGGGGAGACTCCTCTGACCTCTGACCTTGGTTAAGACTGCTGATGAGTTCATGGTTTCAGGCTCCAGTTTTGTGTCCTGTTGAATAAAACGCGGTGCTCGTGTTGGAGATGAAGGACCATTAAAGTTAACAGGACTAAAACGGGACATTCAGGGCGGGGCTACCATGTCATTGACTGAAGGTCAAGATGGTGAAAATGGTCAGTTTGAGGCCGTCCATCTTTTATATACAGACTGCGATGATAAGTTTGGGGTCGTGTGGAAAAGATGTCATCAGGTAAAATCATCAACTGTAAAAGTCTCTGAGAGAAAAATTAAAAATACTAATTGTGTAATTTTATAAACTCCAGGTGGGCTCAGCTGTGTTAATGATATTTATATGAAGGACTGATGTTATGTCAGCGGTGTAAGTTCATCGGGGTCAAACATCAGCTTGGAAACCTGATCGGTCAATAAATCGATTGACGTATTGGGCGACTGATTGGTTTTGGTTGTTGTTGTGGATTTGATGGTGTATCGTCGATCGCTCTCTGATAGATGAAATCATAACCTCTGCCCTCTCTGTGTCGCTGCATTTGTTAAACCAGTTTTGTGTCTTTTGGGAGTAATTAAGCCTCGTTGTCAGCAGCTTTCTGGCGAGCGGAGCCGCAGAAGTAGGGCTGGCGGATCAATGCGGTCGATGTGCGGGGCTAATTTTAGCGGCTGTTGGTTTTCCATGGGCTCCGGGTTCTGCTGCTGCAGCACAACAATTAAGCCTCTTGGAAACGCAGCGGCGCTTCCTGCCAGCAGCTTCACGAGGTCCTGCTGTTGCATAACAGAGGTCACAGCGGTGAGGGCCGCCGCTCGCTCCTCTGTGATGTTTCATGTGCACGCAGGGGCGTTAAATTACATGTAGACGTGAAAGAAAATCTTTGACTGAAACAGGAAACAGAAGAAAGATCTAAAAAATCCTTTTTTAATTCATTTAATTCACGTGCATCACACACATTTATGGGTTGTGTCTGAACAGTTTACAAAGGTTTTATTTTGTGTATTTTCATTCTTAGTAGATGAATAAACAGCAGCATGGCTGCAGTAGAAAGACGATCCACTCTTTTAAAGGCTGTTTGTTTCTCGAGCTGAAACCCACGAGTGGAGCTGCTGCTGGTGTGGCGTTCATGGGCAGATTGTGCGGAGGCTGCTGCTGTCGGGGAGCGCTGGTGCTAGTTAAAGTTAGCTTGTTCTGCAGTGTTCAGGTCAAAAACACATCCAAATGTCAGATGCTGCAGTTCCCCAGCAGCACGTAGCATTGCAACGAGACGTCTGACGTCTAATACGCAGCATGTGATTGGCCAGCTGCTGGCTCGTTCAGACCAGTGATGATGTTTCCATTAAAACCAGTTACAAGTTCACCTTTGAATCAAACGCCGAGTGGGCCCATCATGAAACGAAGAGGCTGCTGTGGAGTGAAAAACACGGCCTGAAGGCGACGCTGGTTACGCTCGACAGCATTGTGAGAACAATAGAACCACAATAGAAACGCGTTCAGCAAAAAGTGTCGCCAGACTGAGT
>NW_005187708.1:369422-383162 GCF_000239375.1 Pundamilia nyererei | reverse complement strand
CACACACACACACACACACACACACACACACACACACACACACACACACGAGATGGCTTTAATCCTCAGAACAGCAGATGGGCGAGTTTGCCACATCAGGATCGTCAGGTGTCACTCACACAGTGACCTCCTGTGATTGGCCGACCTCTCTGACACTTGGCGGTCCTTCTCTGTCAAACTCCTCCCATCTGGCACCTCGGCTCGACCTAAACGAACGCCCCCTATCAGTCAGCATGCACATACACATATACATCCTCTCCTCCTCCTTCACCGGCTGTTCATCTGTGTCTAACCTTTGACCCCTCACCATGCTATTGTTCAGCAGGCCGAGGCCGCCCCGCCTTCCTCACCCATAATCCCCGTGATCCCAATCTTGCCAATCCCAGCCGAGACCACCGCCATCCCTCCAACGTCACAGGTCTCCTTTTTTTGTTCCTTTTTGACTTTCCTCCTCTCCTTCTTCTCTGCTCGATCCCTCCATCCTTCCCTCCTTCCATCCTCACTTCTCTCCTCGCTCATTTGGCTCTGCGGCTTTCTGTCGAGTTCGGTTTTCAGTGTCGGCCGTCCAGCTGTGGCGCTGATGAAGTGAGCAGATTAGAGATAGAAACAGCGGGAGGAATGCCACGCTCCCCCCGTTTGACTTTTCAGAGCCCATCTGGCTCCTCCCGGGCGAGCGAGCGAGAGTCAGAGTAGACGAGGAAGACGAGGTGAAGGAGCAGCTTCTCCCCTCCTGCACGACTGGATTTGATTGATTTTCTTGATTTGTTTCTTCATTTAAGGCTTCATGCTTCAGAACTGCATCTTCTGCAGCGTGAAGCGCCACCATGTACGTACCGCTCGTGCTCGCTAATCTGTGCTCAAATCCTCGGGCTTCCCGTTTTAGCATCATGAGGAGAGTTAGTCTTTTAGCAGCTGCGCGGCGGCCGACCCGGGCGCAGCGTGGGGTGTGATCGGAGGGGTGGAGGTTCAGGGGGGTTTCTTTATTGTGAGGGTGTTTGTAGGGTGGAGATGTTTTTCCTCTGTGATGTTCTGACGTGTCTCCTCGTCTCTGCAGGCCAATCCTCCGCCTGTGGTGGTCAACGCAGACAGCCTGGACACACCTCCATACGTGAGTGCTGCTCATTTCTGAATGGCTGCATGAGTGATGGATAGATTGGAAGATGATGACAGATGCATGAAGGCATGATACCTGTGTTGATGATTTTATGGATAAAGATGGAGTCATGGGTGGGTGGGTAGATCCACAGACAATGGCTAGGATGCAGGACTCTGTGGATCTGCAGATGTTTGGTAACTCCATCTTCACCGTCGGGCCAGCTGGAGCCTCACCTGCCTAGCACTGGACCCGTCTTTATTAAATTGATGTTTGCCTCCCGTGGACTCCGGCCGCTGTCAGCACGGCGTCGCTTCAGTTTCACCTGACGGGGAGAAATATTTGAAGAAGCATCTGCTTCGCTCTCCTCTCCCCACATCAGTTCAGAGTTCAGTGCTGCAGCACGCTTCTGTTAATTGGACGGTTTAAAGGAAATGTGTTAGATCAGAGTCGGTGAGTGGAGCCTGCAGGAGCTGTGGCAGACGGCTGCATCGCACGAACCTTGAACTTCAGGCTTAAGAGGAGGAAATAAAAACTCTTCAGTTCTCCGAGGTTAGACGTGAGCCTGAGGAGCAGGAGGAGGCTCAGTTGAACCCTGGACTCAGTGAAGTGTTTCTAATGAAGTACAGTAGAGTCTGTGTTCTACTAACGTGTTTGCTTCCTATAAACTGCTGCTGGGAGGAGCCGACAGGTGAGCTGATACCTGTGTGTGTGTTTGCAGGTGAACGGGACGGAGGCTGATTATGAGTACGAGGAGATCACGCTGGAGCGGGTAAGCTGCCTTTACTGTTTACTTCCCTGTGAGTGACGGCCGTGCTGCTCGCCGCGAGAGCCGCCGTAACTCCGTCGCGTCTTTACGAGCCACATAAACGAGCCGCGGTCTATGACTCGCAGGACGGGCGACCCGCCGTCTGATGCTCTCTGTTTGACTTTGAGGCACTGCTTTCATGGACCTCCGCTGCCTGCACCAAACCTCCCGACCGTCTGAGATTTCGGGGGAAACGAGGACGTAACGAATGAACCAGATTCTGTTAAACAAAGCAAAAGTTTCTGATCCTCTCACACAAACAGTTTCTCTTTAATCAGCTCTGTTTTAATCCTCCTCGCTGCCTCTGGTATTATCCTCCACATTGTTACCGTCTTCCTCCTTTTGTTCTTGTCCTAATTTTGCTCCTTTAAGTGCAAATTATTAGCACAGCTTTAAAAAAGTCTCACAGGTCTGCCTGTCGTTCTGTCTGCGGTCTAACCGGCCTCGTGTTGTTTTTATCATCACAACCAAAATGTTTCCACACATGACACAAACTGAATCTGATGCCCGTCCACAGCAGTGGACACGCCGGACGCCCACCGCGGCAGGAACCAGCCATTCTACACAATAACTGCACATTTATAAAAATTTCAGTGCAGAACGGCATGCTGGGTAATTACAGCAGTGTATTTGAACCAGTGAAGGTAAAAACAATGTTTAACAGCGCCTCGGAGCCGCTGCACGCTCTCGGGTTCTGGATGTTTGCTGACGTTATCTGATTGGTGCAAACTCGTGCCGGGGGATTCGCGTAGCGGTACCTGCAGACGTGTTCATGCTTCGTTGTTCCAGCTGTCACTTCTGCTCCTCTTGGCTGCGGTTCGAGGTTTTCCAACACGGCGTCAAACTTCTGGCAGGAAGTGTGAATCCTGAGCATGCTCACAGACTCGGATCGTTATCATTAATACTGTGATCACTGTGGTTTCCAGGGAAACTCGGGGCTGGGCTTCAGCATCGCAGGCGGCACCGACAACCCTCACATCGGTGAAGACCCCAGCATCTTCATCACCAAGGTGATCCCCGGAGGAGCGGCGGCGCAGGATGGACGGCTCAGGTGAGGCAGCAGGAAACTGTTGGTTGGTGAAGGAGGTGTGACTGATGTCTGAGCGGCTCCTTCTATTTTTGATCCCTCTGTCACCTCATTAGAGGAGGGCTCAGATTTTCTTTTAAACTGAAAACCAGCATCTCCTACAACACCCAGAATGCTTTGCAGCAGTTCCTTCCAGGCTGCTGCTTTACAGCGTAGCTGCTGTGGAGGACAGGCTGTTAAGCTGATCAGGGAGCAGTTAGTGGGGACGGAGGGAACAACGTGCGACTCACACAGGTTTCTAACACTAACCTTTCTAAGATCACAAACTTTATGAGCTTTCACTTTTTACCGGCTCAGCTTGAAGCTGGCCTGACGGATTCGGCCTCGTATAAAAACATGTAGAGAGAGAAGGACCTCTGTCCCTCGGTCTGCAGTCAGAGGTGGTGTCCTCACAGCCGGACCCCCGCTGTGCCCTGCGGCCTTTCATGGCTCATTCATAATGCAGAAAGTCTGTCACACCTGATCCAGGTGATGATGATGAGGACGAAGAGTACGGTCTCAGGTTTCCTTTAAACTGTTTGTAAGTTTGGATCCGTAGTTTGACTCTACTTCCTGCTTTAGCTCCAATAAATGAAAGAAAAGCTGTGACATCATCAGTTTCTATTGAAGCAGGTGACCTGACTGACAGCGCGGTGTTCACGCTCTGTTTCAGGGTCAATGACGTCATCCTGAGAGTCAACGAGGTGGATGTTCGGGACGTGACCCACAGCCGAGCCGTGGAGGCGCTGAAGGAGGCGGGATCTCTGGTCCGACTCTACGTCCGCAGGAGGAAACCCGTCTCGGAGAAAGTGATGGAGATCAAGCTGGTGAAAGGACCCAAAGGTAGCGTGAAGGCTTAAACTGTGCCTGCGCTCAGATCCGGCGCCCTGTCTGAGCGCAGGCTCATTATTAAACCTGTGAGTGTTCCTAATGTTTTGGCTCACGGCTGCAGCTCTGCGCAGATGGCGTGGATGTGTGTCGGCCGTGTTGCTGGATTGTCTCCGCTTGCTGAGGAGCTTTAGTGAAATCCCCGCGGGCCTCATGATTATTCAGACGAGGAGCCCGGCTCAAGAACAAAGCCTCGGTTTCCACGGAAACATCCTGAAATATGCTTCTGTGCATTTATGTGTCCTGATTCGTTCCCGTGTTAAACCAGCAGCGGCGCGTTTCGTGGGGTGGTTGTTATTTAAAGTTTGTCCCTGTGAAGGACGCTCAGGCGTCGGAGCTAGACTCCAGAGTTTGAGGGTTTTTACCCAGAATGCTTTTCCCGTCTGATCACCCTGCACCCTCCTTCTGGTTCTTTGTGTTGCAGGTCTCGGCTTCAGTATAGCGGGCGGCGTGGGGAACCAGCACATCCCCGGCGACAACAGTATCTACGTCACCAAGATCATCGAAGGCGGAGCGGCTCATAAAGACGGGCGGCTGCAGATTGGAGACAAACTGCTGGCTGTAAGGATCAAACACGAGAAATCACATCAGACGAATAATTTATTTACACCACAGCTACAAACTAAAAGAGTAAACACGAGAAAGTCAAACAGAGTTACAAACATTCAGTGCAATAAAATAATTAAGAAAAGCTCTGATGAGATTATTTATGAGACCTACTAAAGACTCAAATTTGAAACCAGTAAAATTAGAAATAATAATTAAGACAAGCTTAAACTTATGACATGAAGTAACTGCAGGAAAGAAATAATAGAAGTAAAGACGACTAAAAGTAGAAAAATATAAATAAAAAACAAAAATAGACCCGTAAAAAAAATCAATAGACACACAAGACAGAATACTATATTTGAAAAAAGAAGCACAATTAGAAATTAATTAAAATAACAATAAAAACAGAAAATGGGCAGATTAAAGGAAAGAGCTGGAAGTTAACATAAAATAAATAATAAATAAAATATTTTAAAAAAATTCAATTAAAACCTTTTAAATAATCAATAAACCAAAAAGAACTGTTAATGTTAATTAAAACCAATAAAGCCTGATTTAAATAATAAAAATAAAACAAACAAATTACATTATTTTAAAAAAGGAAAAAAATGAGACTAATAAAAGTTAAATATAATAAAAGCAGGTTAAAGGTCAGCGAGTTAATAAAATAAATTAAAATAAAGTAAAATATTTCTGATAAACAACCAACACGTGTATAAATAGTAGAAACAGGTTTCAGTGCTAAAGAACAAATGAAGTTTTAGATCTGCAGTAAAAACAGGAAGTTGCTGAGTAGACGGTGAAGAACGAGCACCATGAATATTTCTGAGGTTTTAACAATAAGATAAAGTTTCACCCTTATAACATTTTATAATTATAAACGTATAAAATGTTTTATTAAGGGAAGACGCGCTGAATCTGCGGTGCAGGCGCTACTACCAACTACCAAACAGCAGACCTTCAGAATAAAAGCACAGGCGTGTCTGACCGCTCCTCTCTTGGTGTGTCCGCGTTCAGGTGAACAGCTCCTGCCTGGAGGAGGTGAGCCACGAACACGCCGTCACTGCCTTGAAAAACACTCCCGACGTGGTCTACTTGAAAGTGGCTAAACCCAACAGTGTCTTCATGAACGACAGCTTCGCTCCGCCCGACCTCACCAACTGTGAGTGCAAACACACACACCTGTGACCTCACCACTAAAGTTTGCTTCTGTGTTTGCAGCTGAAGAGAGAAACGTTTTGATGCTGCGATCGCGTTTCAGTTTGTTCTGGATTCAGGCTTCCAGAAACAGTTGGAAAACCCATAGTTGAAAACTTCCCTGGACTTTTTATCCTGAATTGTTTTCCGTTTTAAGATCTTCCAGATAAATGAGGTCTCGCATAAATCAGCTGACCTGGTTTTGAGTTAAAGGTTTCCCTGTGTGAGTGTCGGTTTTCTGGAGCTGAAGGCTTGTTGGTTTGTCTTGAACGCTGCGGTGGATTTTTGCTCTGACATCGAGCAGATTAGAAGGTCCCGGCTCATGTGGTCAGGATGACATCCGACCCTGAGCCGGTGTGGACCGCCGCAGTCTCTGATGATCAAGTGGGGCGGGGATTCGTCAAACGACACGCCTCAAAGTGCAGACGAGGCCGGTTCCTTTAAAACATTTCTCTCTGAACCGGCAGCTTTAGCAGGGATGAAGACGGCCCAGCTCTGAACCTTGTTTTTAGATCTCTCACTTCGCTGCAAATTACAGGAAGCGCTCTGAAACTGTAATACTGCAGGACAAACCTGCATCCCGGAGGCTCGCAGCTGGCACCGAGCTGTTGAGGAGATGCCAAAGAAGGAAACACCCCTCAGAGATGCTGCGCGTCAGGCTCCTCGGCTATAGAGACCGAGGAGCTCCAAGCAGCTGTGGAGGATCCGGAGCCGAGGAGAGACTGATGGGAACGCACAGGAAGACACGGAGGCTGCAGGAAGTGTTGCACGTTATAATCTGAGTAATCATCATGAGTTGACATCCTTAAATCTAACACAGACTCTGAGCCGAGCAGGCTGGTGCTGGTTTGAAGCCAAACGAGGAACGAGCACAAAATATCCGATCCCGAGTCGCGGAAGAACGATGTTTGGCAGCTCGGCTCTCACAAACGCCACCAGGTGCCTCAACTCATCCATGTGAAACACAGACTCCCTAAAACCGAGTGCTGACAGCTATGATTATATCTGAAGTTTGGGCCACAGTCGATCAGCTGTTCAGCTTCTGAGTTTGTGTCTAAACCGAGTCGTGGACCAACGACGCCCTTCGTCTCCTGCAGTGGCAGTAAAACCATCGCTCTGTTAATTATGCAGGGACGTTATTTGTTTAACCTCCTGAAGTCTCCGGGGGAGTGTCCTGTTCGTGG
This sequence comes from Pundamilia nyererei, assembly GCF_000239375.1. NCBI lineage: Eukaryota > Metazoa > Chordata > Actinopteri > Cichliformes > Cichlidae > Pundamilia > Pundamilia nyererei. The sequence continues at coordinate 376,377 of NW_005187708.1, read as the reverse complement.
AGAGAACAGTTTCCGATCAGACGAACATCAAACTTTCAAATGTTTTTAAAAATGGAGACGAATGGAAACTATTTTCAGGTTTCATCCTCTCGGTGCTGCTGTCACAGATCATAATAAACTGACTGCGTGTTCGTCGTCTCTGTCATCGCTCTGATGCTGCGGTTACAGCTGATCCTCAGCAGAAACGTGACAGGCTTGAGTTGGGAGGTGGTTGTTTCTCGCTCACCGGTGTCGTTTACGACCCCCCTCGACGGCTGCCGGCCTCGGCCAATCAGGTGGTTACAGGAGCCGGACAGGCGAGCAGATGCAGCAGCTCAGCGTCAGACACACAGCGGCTGTGATCAGACTGGTTTTAATGGTCTTCTCTCTTTCTCTTCCAGCGTACTCCCAGCGCATGGAGAACCATATCAGCCCCCCCAACTTCCTGGGTCAGCCCGTCCCTCCGCCAGCATCCTCGGGGCGTTACTCCCCGACCCCGAAGAGCACGCTGGGAGACGACGACGTCACCCGGTGAGAACAGAAACGCTGCACGCGCACGCCTGCACTGAAACGTTTCAGTGTTTTTGTAGCTGAACCACAGCTGCTGCGCCCTCTGCTGGTGCACACCTGCAGTTACACCCTCCACCCTCCCGTCATAACACACACCTGCAGAGTCTGAGGGGGACCCTGCTCACATGACTTCAGATGATTGACGGCTGCAGTGTTTTTTCCTGCAGGGAGCCGAGGAAGGTGGTGCTTCACAGAGGAGCGACGGGACTAGGCTTCAACATCGTGGGCGGGGAGGACGGCGAGGGGATCTTCATCTCCTTCATCCTCGCCGGAGGACCTGCTGACCTCAGCGGAGAGCTGAGGAAAGGAGACCGACTCGTCTCCGTACGTAACAACGCGTTAAACTCTGAGATCAACAACTTAAACCAGAGTGTCTGTCTGAGTCAGTGATGAGTCGCTGCCGGTCGCTCGCCACACGCAGGCAAACACGCTGTTGACTTTCAAATTAAAAGCTGCACCTTTAGAGAAGTGCTGGATCAGACTGAGCCGCTCGTTTCCTCGATTGAGTCGTTGTTCCGCGTCTGACATTGTTTTTGTGTTTTCAGGTGAACGGCGTGGACCTCCGTAACGCCACCCACGAACAGGCGGCCGCCGCCCTGAAGAACGCCGGGCAGACAGTGACCATCGTCGCCCACTACAGACCAGAAGGTGGGACAGCAGCACGCACCTGCAGGATCACATGACTCCAGCAGCAGCTTAAATAAAAATAACTACATTTAAGTATATTTACAGTCGGGTGTGAGCAGGAAAGGGAACAAATCCTCTGCATTTAGCAGCTGGTATCAGAATATTTGGCCGTTTGATTATTTTCACTTTAAAATGATTGATTATTAATCCAGCTGTTCACAGATGTTTCAGCTCTGATCTCTGTGGGAAACTGAAACCAGCAGTCATCTCTGATTTTACCAGAGAAACAGTCCAGTTTAAAAAGTTTCAGATTCTGTTTGGCTTCATAAAAATCTTCTGTAGAGACTCTAACGTGTTTCTGTAATTTCCTGTGACCTCTGACCCCTGGGTGGCCTCTGTGTCCGCTCAGAGTACAGCCGGTTTGAGGCAAAGATCCACGACCTGAGGGAGCAGATGATGAACAGCAGCATCAGCTCGGGCTCTGGGTCTCTGCGGACGAGTCAGAAGAGGTCGTTGTACGTCAGGTAGGCCTAAAGCGTGGAAGGCGCTCGCGTGCTGACGTCCTGTGTTGTTTTTAATCGGTTTGTTTGTCGTTCGTGTTTTAGAGCTCTGTTCGACTACGATAAGACGAGAGACTCCGGTCTGCCGAGTCAGGGCCTGAACTTTAAGTTCGGAGACATCCTTCACGTGGTGAACGCCTCCGACGACGAGTGGTGGCAGGCGAGGCAGCTGACGGCACAGGGAGAGGTGGAGGAGGTGGGGGTCATCCCCAGCAAGAGACGGTCAGTCCCAGTTACATCTGCTCCACCAATCAGGATTCAGAGCTCGGCTCACAGCTCGAGAGGACGTTTGGCTGGAGTTTGTAACTTTATTTAAACAAACATCCGGGTCGCACCTGTACAGGTGTCACTGCGACGAACGAGAGCTTCACAGTGACGCTCTGAACATTTACCAGGTGACCTCCGAGGGTAGAGGCAGAGTTAGACTGTAAGGTCAGGATGTCGTCAGAGACTCGAAAAGCAAAACCTTCCAGTTTCTGGAGGAACGCTCGCGGAGTGGCGGCAAGCTGCCGACTCACTCGATTTGCCCTCGAGCTCTGAGGCGGAGCTCATTCCGAGTATCTGACAGATTCATGCATAAAGTCTGGTTCCCTTGTGATCTCTGCTGACCTTTGACCTTTCCCACAGGGTGGAGAAGAAGGAGAGGGCGAGGTTAAAGACGGTGAAGTTTAACGCCAAGTCTCGGGACAGAGGGGTGAGTGACGGCGTAGACGGTCCCTGGAGTCAGAAACGTGTTTTAGTTCCAGTAACGCGACTTTATTTACACACAAAGACGTTTTTCTGTTCTTTGTATTTAAGCTGTAAAACATTTTTTATTGCTTTTATTGTCTGTTTGATTTCTGCGTCTTTTAAAGATGCTCAGTTTTCCAGACTCGACCTGATAGAACGAGTCGGACTTGTTTAGACTTCAGTGACTCGTCCCATCTGATGCTCTCAGGATCAGCCGACTTTATTTTCCCCGCAGTGACGTGTAGCGTGCAGGTTAGTGAAGCCATGCGCGGTGTTACCTTCGTACAGGCGGTTGAAGTGCACGCGTGTTTGGGCCGTTGTGACAGACTTCAGTCTGTTAGCTAACGACTCGGTTTTAGGGTTTTCATCAGTTACCGGACGTTACTGGATAAGTCCGTCTGCGCCGCCCGCCTTTTTTGAAACCCGGCAGTGAGGGAAATGGCTGCCCGCGGCGCCCGCCACCTCGAGTGTGACGGGTGCTTGTTTTTCTGACCTTCCCCGAGCGTCGGTGTGTCGCACTTTAAACTGCACCAGATTCATTCGTGTGAAGGTGAAACGTGTTTGAATAAAGTCGGCTGATTCTGAGCTGGTTGATGACACGTTTCAGGTGTTTGACGCCAGCTGTGTGCATCATGTGACCTCTGTGTGTTTGCGCCAACGCCACCTGATCTCCACCTACTAATGAGTGTTTGACTAATGTTGAAGCAGCCGGCCGTTTAACAGCATGACGATCTCTGAGGCGTTTCTTCTTCTTCACCAAATCGCAGCAGCGCCTCCCCCTCCCTCCCCCGCCACCTTTAAACCGTGTGCCGCTTTAATACGTGTCGCCACGGCGTTGCTCGCCAGCCGCCACGCTAACACGGCAGACTGAGGGCGGGGAGGCAAACCGTAGAACATGCATGGTGCCCGCGGTCTGCTCCCCGCCTCTTCGCGAAACGCTTGACATTGACGTCTGCTGCTCTCAAACCTTCCTCCTCCTCCTCCTCCTCCTCCTCCTCCTCCTCACCACTCACCCTCCTCACCCTGTTTTCCGTCTCCTGCTCTGTAACATCAAAGTGCAGCATGTGAGCTAATGATGTCACAGGTCCCGCCTCCTGCTGATGAACGACACGCAGCGGTTCAAATGTCTGCTTGTTCTTCTCGTTGAGCCATTAAACCCATTTATAGTTGAACTAATCAATAACTTGAACACAGACCTTTTTAGGCCCTTTCAGCTCCTGGTTTTGGTTTTGTGTCATCGCACAAGCTTGAATGAACCCACTGAGACCAAGCTGTTACCATAGTAACAGACGGTTAAAGGAAAAGGGACACGACTCTGTTCTGTGTTTGGCTTCTATACATAAATGTAGGTTTAGCGTTCGTAGCCTCAACTAATCAATATTTGCAGCCATGAGGTGGTGGAGACCAACAATGGAGCTGAAAGAAGGTGGATGCCGGACTCAGACTGCAGCTGCCGGCGCTTTTTAAATAAACCTAATATTTGTTGGTTGGTTGCCATGACATCAGCCGATATCGTTTTGTTATAGCCTCACATCTGGATGAGTTTATTTTAAATATCAGTGTTAACCCCACAGTAACCTTTACAGCCTGACTGGTGACGTCACGCTTTCATTTACACTTCAAGACAAACGAAATGCAAAAGCTTGAAGCTAAATTTAAGCTTCAGAAGTCCAAATGAAGAAACCACGTAAAGCTGAGAAGGCCTCTGAGCCCGACCCACGGGACGTTTGTAGCACCAGTGTTTCCTCAGTGCTACACGAAGGAACATAAATGCTCTGTGGAACGACTTTTCCTGATGCACTTGAAGGCATCGCATCAGCACCATCTTCGAGCCGATTCGCCGAAATAACCAAACGGCTTCTCCCAGCTTGTCGCTGCTGTGTCTCTGCATGTCGTCAGCATGTTCACCTTCATCCTCCTCCTCCTCTCCGACCGACGCTGCCTTCACTGTCGGCGTGTGAAGCGGGGCGTCAGAGCAGGTTGCGTTCAGGGTCGGGGCCTCTGTGTCCGAGTGTTTCAGTTTAAACTTCGTGATTTTTGTGTTTAATGTTGAAACTGTGAGCCGGTCAGACGCAGACTCAGACACCCATCACACCCCCTCATCTCCCTCTCTTCCTCCTCTGTTTTTGTTTTACTCCATCACCCCTCCTCCTCCTCTTCCTCAGCAGTCTCTCAATGACAAGCGTAAAAAGAACCTCTTTTCCCGAAAGTTTCCGTTCTACAAGAGCAAAGAGGCGAGCGAGCAGGAGACCAGCGATGTCGACCGTAAGTACAAGCGCGGGGAGGCGGGCGGTCTGAAAGGAGGTTGGCCGGCGACAGGAAGAGAGATCAGGTGGCGACGGCGTGCTGAGCGCGCGCTGGTCGTCACCGCTGCAGGGCGTGGCCGCGCTCGTGCGATCTGATTAGAAGCCGTTTCTAAAACCTGAAACCAGAGCCAACATGGCCGCCCTGCAGCGGCGCCCCGGCGGCGTTCCCTCTGCTCTCTCAGTCTGTCGCTCTGTCAGTAACTGTGTCTGTGGTTGTTTTCCCTCCTTCCTTCACTCGGCTCTGCTGCTGCAGGACAACAGCGAGGACGTGCTGTCCAAAGGACACAGTAAGTCTCTCCCCAACACCCCCTCCCCCAAAACTCCCATCAGCCTCTTCGGTCTCCACCAGCGTCCTCCGGAGAGCTCCACTAAATAACCAGAGCGTACAGACGCCGCTCGCTCTACAAGCGAGTTTATGAGTTGTGAGCACGAGCATCCTTCCATCCTAAAACCTCTGGGGGCGGAGCTTTACGCCGCCCGATTTGTATTCGAGGTTTATTCTACTGGTTGTTTGTTTTGAATTAAAAGCAGCTTCGTGTTTTAGAGCAGACGACTTTATTTTGTTTGTTTTGTGAAGTAAAATCAGACGAAGCATCAACGACTCCTGATCAGCCTTTGATCAAAGTGATTATTCAGATTTTAAATGATGTTCATAAAACTGCATATGGGACCAAAACTATCAAATAAAACTCAGAAAACCACAAAAACCAGTCAAACACGTAACAGAGAACCAGCAGGTTCAAAGTTCCCGACTGACAGGAGCTCTGATCCGGATCAGTTTGTTATATTTCATCCAGAACATGAAGATAAAATCTCAGTTTTTCTTATGTCAGTGTGTCGAGTGTCAGTGAAGGCTGCTGTCGGCAGGCCCGGGTCAGCGCGTTTAGTTTTAATGCCGTAAAAGACGCTAAACTGAAGAGTCTGATGATGGTTCCTGGTGGAGTCTGAGACCCCTCCCCCTCCTCTTCCTCACCACAGACCCTCGTGGATCCTTCAGGCCGGCGCTCTTCACTCTGGCCACGAGTTTCCGCTCTTCATCTCTCACGAGACCTTTGTTTTTCTGTTTCATGGCAAACGTGTACAAGTTACAGGAAGCTCTAAAAGCTGAACACGGCGACCGACACGAGCAGATCTGAAGCCGAGCCGCTCGCTCAGTCATCGGGAAATAAACCCGCCCACAAACACGGCTGATCGATAAACCAGGGAACATTTTTAGTTTTGGTTAAATTACAGTTTAAAATGTGTGTATTCAGGTCTTGGTGGTGTTTCCAGATGTTTCCAGATGTTTGTCCAGCTGACGATCTAAAGAAAACGTTTAATATCCCAGAAAAAATCTGATTTTATTTTCTTATCTGAATATGATCATCAGCGAGCTGAAAACACAGACTGTATATAAAGGAAGGAAGCGTCTTAAAGCTGCGTTCTTTTTAATGGCCAGCAGGGGGCGATGCTGTCCTGGTGAGTTTGTGGTCTCAGTCTTTAGTTTTAAGTCTTACTGAGTTAAAAACGTGATATTTATTTAGTTAATTTTGGTCTAATTAAAATGTTTAAAAGGTGATGGAGGGGAAGTCGCTGCCCACTGAGTGCGCCGTGTCCCTCAGTTCCCTCCCTGGTTCAGCCTCAATCGCTCTGCTCGAAGCAAACGGATGATGTCACGGTGGCTGCTTCCATCGTTTATATACAGTCTGGTTTTATCCACATCGCCCAGTTTTCAGAGTCGAGTCTTTGAACGTGAAGCAGTTATATTTGGATCTGAGGTCAGGGAAGACTCCTGGAAGTTTGGGAAATGTTTGAAATGTGTCCATTATTGGGCTGAAAAGAGTCGGACGGTGTTTGTTGCTGTGATTGATCTGCCGCCTCGAGTCCCCCTGCGTGATCACGGCTCGGGGCAAAGCATTGTGGGACGGCGATGTGACCTGTCGTGTCCTGTTTGTGTTGTGATTCCAGAACACGTGACGTCTAACGCCAGCGATAGTGAGAGTAGCTACCGTAAGTGCCGCTCGATGACTCGCAGGAAACACTAACGATCGGCGCGACCTGTCACTGAACCCGCTAACTCCCTCACTGACGCCGTTAACAAGCACAGACTGCCGATTGGCCAGTAACAGCATGACCTCACACCCTCACAGTCTGCCCCTCCCCCCGCTGCTGCATGGACGCTGCCGCCTCGCAGAGAGCGACTCT